>NC_056444.1:82244535-82267035 GCF_018296145.1 Oncorhynchus tshawytscha | reverse complement strand
CTGGGTCACTCAAGGACATACTGAGACGTGTCCCAAAGCCACTCCTGTGTTGTCTTGGCTGTGTTTTTAGGGACGTTGTCCTGTTGGAAGGTGAACCTTCGCCCCAGTCTGTGGTCCTGAGCGCTCTGGAGCAGGTTTTCATCAAGGATCTCTCTGTACTTTGCTCCGTTCATCTTTCCCCTTTCCCTTGATCCTGACTAGTCTCCCAGTCTCTGCCGCTGAAAAACATCCCAACAGCATGATGCTGCCACAACCATGCTTCACCGTAGGGATGGTGCCAGGTTTCCTCCAGACGTGACGCTTGGCATTCAGGCCACAGAGTTCAAACTTAGTTTCATCAGACCAGAGAATCTTGTTTCTAATGGTCTGAGAGTCTTTAGGTGCCTTTTGGTAAACTCCAAGGCCCTTCTCCCCCAATTGCTCAGTTTGGCCAGGCGGTCAGCTCTAGGAAGAGTCTTGGTCGTTCCAAACCTCTTCCATTTATGAATGATGGAGGTCACTATGTTCTTGGGGACCTTCAATGCTGCAGATATTTTTTGGTACCCTTCCCCAGATCTGTGCCTCGACACAACTCTGTCTCGGAGCTCTATGGACAATTACTTTGACCTCATTGCATGGTTTCTTCTCTGACCTGTGGGACCTTATATATACAGGTGTGTGCCTTTCCAAATCATGTCCAATCAATTGAATTTACCACAGGTGAACTCCAATCAAGTTGTAGAAACATCTCAAGGATGATCAATGGAAACAGGATACACCTGAGCTCAATTTCGAGTCTCATCGCAAAGGGTCTTAACACTTAATAAACTTGCAAACATTTCTAGGAATCTGTTTTCACTTTGTCATTATGGGAAATTGTGTGTAGATTGATGAGGGAAAGGAATTATTGAATCCATTTTAGAATAAGGCTGTAACATAACAAAATGTGGAAAAAGGGAGGGGGTCTGAATACTTTCCCGAGTGCACTTTATATACAAAAGTATGTGGACACCCATTCAAGTGAGTGGATTTGGCTATTTAAGCCACATCCGTTGCTGTCAGGTGTATAAAATCGAGAACAGAGCCATGCAATCTCCATTGACAAATATTGGCAGTAGAATGGCCTTACTGAAGAGCTCAGTGACATTCAATGTGGCACCGTCATAGGATGCCACCTTTCCAACAAGTCAGTTCATCAACTTTCTGCCCTTCTAGAGCTGCCCGGGAAGTACACCACACAAACTCACAGAACGGGACCACAGAGTGCTGAAGCGCATAAAAATCATCTGTCTTCGGTTGTAACACTCACTACAGAGTTCCAAACTGCCCCTGGAAGCAACGTCAGCACAAGAACTGTTCGTCAGGAGCGTCATGAAATGGGTTTCCGTGACCGAGCAGCCCGCACACAATGCCTAAGATCACCATGCGCAAGGCCAAGCGTTGCCAGCAGTGGTGTGAAGCTCTCCACCATTGGATTCTGGAGCAGTGGAAACTTGTTCTCTGCAGTGATGAATCATGACTTCTCCATTTGGCTGAAATAGCTGAATCCACTCATTTAAAGGCGTGTCCACACACCTTCTAAAGTTTGTAATTTCTACTTTGACATTTCAGACTTCATTTTCACGTAAGAAAAAAAGAATCCCCTACAAAAATGGCCAAACATGTTATAATCCATGTAACAATTGACATTTCCTGTTGCTGCAGGATTATTTTCATGCTGTGGCAATCTGGCTCAAATTAAGATCCTACATCTGTAGATTATTCTCAGTTTGCTGTTGAATTCACCAATCGTTGGTTAAATGGTGTAAAATTGTGACGGAACCTATGTACAGAATAATATTTTAGTCACATTGAATTCAGTCCTGGTCAAGTTCTTTAACCAACAAGGCAAAACATAGCTATTATGGATTAGGATCATAATACAGGAAGGCCCCAGAAAAAGATCATCAAGGACATCAACCACCCGAGCCACCGCCTGTTCACACTGCTACCATCCAGAAGGCGAGGTCATTACAGGTGCATCAAAGCTGGGACCGAGAGACTGAAAAAACAGCTCCAATCTCAAGGCCATCAGACTGCTAAACAGCCATCACTAACTCAGAGAAGCTGCTTGCCTAGATGGAGACCACTTTAATAAATGGATCACTAGTCACTTTAAACAATGCCACTCTAAATAATGTCACTTTAATAATGTTTACATATTGTACATTACTCATATCACATGTATATACTGTATTTTATACCATCTATTGCACCTTACCTATGCCTCTCGGCCATCGCTCATCCATATACACTTGAAGTCGGAATTTTACATACACCTTAGGTTGGAGTCATTAAAACTCGTTTTTCAACCACTCCACAAATTTCTTGTTAACTAACAAACTATAGTTTTGGAAAGTCGGTTAGGACATCTACTTTGAGCATGACACAAGCAATTTTTCCAACCATTGTTTACAGACAGATTATTTCACTTATGATTCAGTGTATCACAATTCCAGTGGGTCAGAAGTTTACATATACTAAATTGACTGTGCCTTTAACAGCGTGGAAAATTCCAGAAAATTATGTCATGGCTTGCGAAGCTTCTGATAGGCTAATTGACATAATTTGAGTCAATTGGAGGTGTACCTGTGGATGTATTTCAAGGCCTACCTTCAAACTCAGTGCCTCTTTGCTTGACATCATGGGAAAATCAAAAGAAATCAGCCAAGACCTCAGATTTTTTTTTATAGACCTCCACGAGTCTTGTTCATCCTTGGGAGCAATTTCCAAACGCCTGAAGGTACCACGTTCATCTGTACAAACAATAGTACGCAAGTATAAACACCATAGGACCACGCAGCCGTCATACCGCTCAGGAAAGAGACGTGTTCTCCTAGAGATGAACGTACTTTGGTGCAAAAAGTGCAAATCAATCCCAGAACAACAGCAAAGGACCTTGTGAAGATGCTGGAGGAAACAGGTACAAAAGTATCTATATGCATAGGAAAACGAGTCCTGTATCGACATAACCTGAAAGGCCACTCAGCAAGGAAGAGGCCATCGCTCCAAAACCGCCATAAAAAAGCCAGACTATGGTTTGCAACTGCACATGGGAACAAAGATCGTACTTTTGGGAGAAATTCCATCGTTATGTTTGGAGGAAAAAGGGGGAGGCTTGCAAGCTGAAGAACACCATCCCAACCGTGAAGCACGGGGGTGGCAGCATCATGTCTGCTTTGCTGCAGGAGGGACTGGTGTACTTCACAAAATAGATGACATCATGAGGAGGGAGAATAATGTGGATATATTGAAGCAAAATCTCAAGACATCAGTCAGGAAGTTAAAGCTTGGTCGCAAATGGCTTTTCCAAATGGACAATGACCCCAAGCATACTTCCAACGTTATGGCGAAATGGCTTAAGGACAACAAAGTCAAGGTATTGGAGTGGCCATCACAAAGCCCTGACCTCAATACTTTAGAGAATGTGTGGGCAGAACTGAAAAAGCATGTGTGAGCAAGGAGACCTACAAACCTGACTCAGTTACACCAGCTCTATCAGGAGGAATGGCCAAAATTCACCCAACTTATTGTGGGAAGCTTGTGGAAGGCTACCTGAAATGTTTGACCCAAGTTAAATTAAATCCTTCTCTCTACTATTATTCTGACATTTCACATTCTTAAAATAAAGTGGTGATCCTAACTGACCTAAAACACAGAATTTTTATTAGGATTAAATGTCAGGAATTGTGAAAAATAAAAGTTTAAATGTATTTGGTTAAGGTGTATGTAAACTTCTGACTTCAAGTGTACTTACATGTACATATTCTCATTCACCCCTTTAGATGTGTTTATTAGGTAGATGTTGGGGAATTGTTAGATATTACTGCACAGTCGGAACTAGAAGCACAAACATTTCACTACACTCGCGTTAACACCCGCTAACCAAGTGTATGTGACAAATACAATTTGATCTGATGTTCAAGCGGAACGTACAGGAAAACCACAGTACTTCCACAAAGTTTCTAAACCCAGAGGTGCAACATCACAAGACTTCCGGGAACACTTGCGAAACAGACCATTTGTTAATTTTCTCGAAATCTAAAGGCACAACCTAGTTTCGAGCCAATGTCTTTTGCGTCAAAATCAACTTTATATCGCAAGGAGTGACTTTGATTTTACTGCCTGCATATGCGCAGACACGATGACGTTTAGAAAGTGAACCTGAGTTTCGCTGACCAACATCGCCGTGACATTGCCTACAAGTGTAATCGGGGATTTCTATTGGAGAAGCAGTTTTAGCCTATCTTCATACTGTACTGTCTTTGGTACTTACCCTTGATGTATACATTTGCACAGAATGTTGGCACCCCCCACTGGCCATATATTGTAGGCCAGCTCTATGGACTAGTTAGTATCGACACACCGTGCTAAACCGCAGAGGCGTTCCAGAGCAGAGACTGTGTGTAGTTACAGACCGGTTGTGCCCGAAAGATAGCGCTGTCGATCTACTAGGCAATACACATAAGTTAGTTAACCAGTAGTTTTTATTTCATTTTAAAATGATAATCAGTTAAAGAACAAATTGTTATTTTCAATGACAGCCTGGGAACAGTTAACTGCCTTGTTCAGGGGCAGAACGACAGATTTTTACCTTGTCAGCTCTGGGATTCCATCCGGCAACCTTTCGGTTACTGGCCTAAAACGCTCTAACCACTAGGATACCTGCCACCCCTTCAAGTATGCTTGACTCAAGTATGCTTCAATCACATGTATTGTACATGTCATTGTGCATAAAAATCGCAATGCTGTTAACTAGATTGAATACTTTGTCTTTGGTCTGCATTTACTTGCCAAAGTTGTCAAGACTGCATGAATAGACTTGATTATAGGTGATTTTACCATCCTCCTCCAGCAGGAAGCGCTGTTGATCTCTCATTAGTTTGTGGTGAAAAGATCACTCAGTCATCGTATTGATCTAAATCCCTAATTAACAAGTGAGATATTTCACGTTTTGACCCAAACTCTTTTTTTTTCTCCCCATTTTTTTTCAACCTTTGGCCTAATACATCCTACCTGGCATTGGTTCAAAGAGCCATCAACACACTGTAATGGACACTGTGGTGGGTAGAAGGCCTTGCATTAACATGGTGTGTAAATACACCCCCAACCCCAAGCCCCTCTGCTCCAATAGCTCCCAGTCATAAGTTAATGAATGAAGTGGGCAGATAGCCATCAACCAGACAGAGAGAAAAGCACATACCATCCTCTATCTATGGGGATAAAGCCTGTTTCAATGTCAGCCAAATGTGCCCAATCACTCCCAAGACCAACACAATGGATTAAGTCATAGTAGGACCCAGCATTCCAAATGGGTCACTATTCCCTACATAGTGCCCTACTTTTGACCAGAGGCCCACTACAATTGTTGTTCTCAAGGGCACTAAACTGTTTACTGTCTGTTTTCATCAGCATAAACAGACCTTGGACAGTGTCCCAAAAGTGCCCTGGTCAAAAGTAATACACTGTATAGAAAACAGTGTTCCATTTGGGACGAGGTCCTTCCACTTCCTCAACAGCCTCCAAGCCATCATCATGCTTTGTCGTGATGCATCTTGCCTATGCCGTTCTGTACCATCACTCATTCATATATATTTATGTACATATTCTTCATCCCTTTACACTTGTGTGTATAAGGTAGTTGTTGTGGAATTGTTAGGTTACTCGTTGGTTATTACTGCATTGTCGGAACTAGAAGCACAAGCATTTTCGCTACACTCGCATTAACATCTGCTAACCATGTGTATGTGACAAATAAAACTTGATTTGATGCTTTGTCATTGTGACTGTTGGTTATAGGTCAAAAGGTTAACTATACTATATAGGAAAATGATATTTCAATGTGATCCCTTTATTTGTCATTTGTACACAAGGTGCAACTGAAATGTGACTTCCACTCTATCCCAACCACTCTGAAACACACACACAGGTTAGAGAGGGGACTGTCACAGTGGGATGTCATTAGAGCAGCTGTTGTGGTAGGTTAAGTGCATTGGCTCCAGGGCACAACAGCAGTCAGGCAATGACATCTCAGATTTAATACTAGCAACCCTATGGTTGACAGCTCAATTCTCACCTGATTTGTGTGTCAGATGCAGGATTTAAATTTTCCAAACCTCTAGGTTTCTGTCTCGAGACTCTTACTGCTAGACCATCTAAAACAGAACTGATGCATATGACCATAGCCTTTCCTTCCACATGGACAGGCGTGGGTCTTTCTAGCCTGGTCCCAGATCTACAGAGAACTCGTATGACGTGACAACCCACAGGAGGTTAGTGGCACCTTAAATTGTTGAGGACAGGCTCTTGGTAATGGATGCAGCAGAATGGTATCAACTACATGGTTCCCAGCCATTATGAGCCGTCTTCCCCTCAGCAGCCTCCACTGACCATAGGAGTTGGCAAGACAGCACAAACAGATCTGGCACCAGGCTAGAATAGGGTCTATCCTCAGGCCTTTGTTGTCATTTTTATAAAACAAATAATCCATTGTTTGTTGACCCCATAATAAATAAGGGAAACTGAACTGCAACATTGAGAGCACAATGTAGGGACTGTATGTTTTGGTTAGGACATAAAGGAGAAGGGCTGACTGATCGCCCATGGCAAATGACACCACATACAGTGTTAGATTGCCCACAGAGGACCACATCTACCGAGCCAGAGACACAAAAACTATTCTGTGAGTCTTGTGACAAAACAATAAAGCAATTCCTCTTTTATCTTCAAACGACATGTCTAATCAATCACAATTAGAGAGACCACAGAATGATCAATAAATCAACTTTACCAACCATCCTCACTCTTCAATCAGTGACTCCTGCAACAGCCACTTGACCTCTGGAAAGGTCAATAAAACAATAATCACTCCTGGTCGAGAGCAGTTCTCCCCCTAAACACAGCAGCACTTTCTCTGCATCCAAAATGGCACCCTATTTCCTATATAGTGCACTACTTTTGGCCAGGCCTGACACATTAGCAAAAAGAAATATATAAATATAGCTTTAATGTTATTTTTCTGCAAAAAGCAATGAATCGCCTAATTAAAACGACATTGTTCAGGATATCGAGTTGACAGAGGAAAATGACAGTTGTAGCTCAGAGATCAGTCTTTAGTGGATTTATTAGTCTTGATTATGATTTACATTTCAAAAACGTCAGTTAAAAAAAACAAAAGAAGTAGAAAGAGAAGGCAAAGTAGACAGCTATTAATAAGGCACACCTTTACCGTCACACCTTTACCAATATACTATGTTGAGCGAGAGCCCTTTTCAGAACATAGACTCTTCGTACAGCCAAATTCGACGCAATCTTTCAGTAGGTTGTGGGCATCTGTAAACGTCATTGGTAGTAATGATATGGTGCCATTTACAAAAACAGTATAGATGCTAAATTTATTTGATATACAAAAGTACATTGTTAAACAATGCTATAAACTCAACGATAACCTGGTATAAAAATAACAATATTAAATTGCACTGTCTGTTTCTCTAATACAAGAATAGGAAGACACCGATATGTTAGAACATAAAATGTTGCCTTGGGGGGAAAAAAAAATTAAAAATACATCCACATGTGCTTCCCAAATGGCCCCCTATTCCCTATATAGTGCGCTACTTTAGACCAGAGCCCTATTCCCTATATAGTGCACTACTATAGACCAGAGCCCTATATAGTGGTACTACTTTAGACCAGAGCCCTATTCCCTATATAGTGGTACTACTATAGACCAGAGCCCTATTCCCTATATAGTGGTACTACTATAGACCAGAGCCCTATTCCCTATATAGTGGTACTACTATAGACCAGAGCCCTATTCCCTATATAGTGGTACTACTATAGACCAGAGCCCTATCCCCTATATAGTGGTACTACTATAGACCAGAGCCCTATTCCCTATATAGTGGTACTACTATAGACCAGAGCCCTATTCCCTATATAGTGGTACTACTATAGACCAGAGCCCTATCCCCTATATAGTGGTACTACTATAGACCAGAGCCCTATTCCCTATATAGTGCACTACTTTTGAACAGAGCCCTATTCCCTATATAGTGCACTACTTTAGACCAGAGCCCTATTCCCTATATAGTGCACTACTTTTGAACAGAGCCCCTATGTACAACTTCATCCGCTAGAATGACCTTGGCGTTCATCCTTATGGATGGTCCAATGCTAGTGACTGAGCACAGCAAGTAATCTCTTCCAACAAAACGACATGAGGATAATCAAAGCATTAAGCACGCATATCACCTAAAGTGCATGTTGAACGTGTGGCCTGTCAGGAGAGGCCGTACAACGTGCACATGTCTGCAGAATTTGCCCCCCCACTTGCATTAATGAGTGGGATGCAGTACGGAAGTTTGTTTCCAACCCCCCAACTCAACGTCGGTGCTAGCTCTGATGCTCTGCTTTCACACAGCACCAGGCATCTATAGCAGAGGATGTGGCCAGCGAAGTACAGCTCGGCTCAGTAGTGTGAAAAGTGTCTCAGAAAGCCAGTCAGGGTGCGAGCGTGCTCCGTCTAGCCATTCAGATCCAGGGTCAGCAGCCATCCGGCCAGCCACGAGAGCTGGTATTCAGGGGGTCCTCTGGTTGTGAGGGGGTCTCCACATTCAGGCCCAAACCACTGTGGTTGAGTGTGTTGGAGGGTATGAGGGAGGCCCCAGACCCGACCCTGCAGGAGCAGCAGCAGAGCATGGTGGAGAGACGGGAGCGGATTGGCTGGGTGAACAGGACAAACATGATACAGTTTGCAGCTCCCTGGAAGGTGTTCCCAATGCCCTAGAGAAACAGATGAAACCATTAACAGATGGATATACAGTGCCTTGCGAAAGTATTCGGCCCCCTTGAACTTTGCGACCTTTTGCCACATTTCAGGCTTCAAACATAAAGATATAAAACTGTATTTTTTTGTGAAGAATCAACAACAAGTGGGACACAATCATGAAGTGGAACGACATTTATTGGATATTTCAAACTTTTTTAACAAATCAAAAACTGAAAAATTGGGCGTGCAAAATTATTCAGCCCCCTTAAGTTAATACTTTGTAGCGCCACCTTTTGATGCGATTACAGCTGTAAGTCGCTTGGGGTATGTCTATCAGTTTTGTGTCCCACTTGTTGTTGATTCTTCACAAAAAAATACAGTTTTATATCTGGAGGGGGACCAAAGGACGAGAACTGGAGGGGGGGGATGGAAACGAGAACTGGAGGGGGGGTGCTGAAACGAGAACTGGAGGGAACATGAGAACGAGCGAACGAGCTCCGACTGGGAAAAGTCGTTTTCAATGGTCATGCAATTCAGAATTACAACTCGGGAAGTCGAGCCTCTTTCTAGGAGCTCCAACTTTCCGACCTGAAGATCACCGATGTCATGATTGGACTTCATATTTTTCTGAGTTCGCAGTTGTCTTGAAAGCACCATACGATGCTGTAGCAGCACCTCTTGCGCTGTCTAATATATTTTCCACTCAAAGACCATGTGATAAATAAGATCCATAACGAATATACTACACAAAACGTCAAGTTAATTCCACTATATTTTGCTAATGAACCTACAGACCGATAAACATGCCCAATCTAGTGCATTTCCTTCAATGAAGAGGCTATAAAACATTATTTCACAATTGGATTGTTTCTTCTTCTCCTGGACAACCGGGCTGGTGCAAATGTTATTGATTGGCTTTTCTAAAATCGGAACAAAAGTCGGCTATTACTGGTGCTGCAAGTTATGAGAATCATTGGTGAGGATAGAACATGGAGTCCTGGAGATGTGCCAACAAACTCACATGTAGCGTGACGAGCACAGGGTTCTGCCTGGCGGGCGAGTCAGCCAGCATCAGCAGGAAACGCACGGTACTCCAGATACGCAGGGCGATGAAGATGATGGGGATAAGGGTCAACTTCCTATCGGCCATATTGGAAAGGGACTGGGACAGAGGACTGCAGGCCAGGATGGGCCGGTACTCAGACAGAGCCGCATGCTGGATGACATAGAGAGAAAACAGGAATATTTATCAAGTGGATAAATGTGCTTGAGACCTGCCATGGAAAATGTCTGTGATAGTCTACACTGGAATTAGTAAAGCCACCTCGAGAACTCTGCAAAATCAATGTAGAACCGCAGTGATATCATCATGAATTTAGCTAAACATTTTATTTTTTTGGTAAATTTTTTATATACATTTTTTAAAATGACATGCATTCCTCCCCAAATTTCACCCCGGTTACCACTTCAATAGTACTGGGGTATAGATTGTAACAGATCCTCACCGCTCTGTGGATGTGCTTCTTGATGAGGACGTAGAGGACGGGGAGGGTGAGATAGGCCAGGAACTCCCATATCTTCCCAGTGAGCAGCATCCACAGGACATGGTCTGGAGCCTGGATCTTCACCCAGCACCAGCCCACAGACACCTCCGATGCATCGTAGCCAATACGGCCCAGAGCCAGAGCTGCTACTGTGATACCTAGAGGGATGCCCCAGCTGAGGGGGGGAAGAGGAAAGGAGGAAGAGGTGGAGGAGACAGGGGAAGGAGGAGGAAGGGTGGAGGAGGAGACAGGGGAAGAGGAGGAGGAGGAGACAGGGGAAGGAGACAGGGGAAGGAGACAGGGGAAGAGGAGGAGGAGGAGACAGGGGACGAGAAGGTGGTGGATGAGCAGGAATAATTAATGAATTAACATTTAAATGTGAACCTCCTGACTAGCTTGCCAGTCACGCACTTCCTCTAAAGTCTGGTGATCATTATGTGCAACTATGTCAAGAAATACTGTTCATAGGCCTCGCTATATAGCCTACATGTTGAAAGTGCAACCCCAAAATCTGCAACTCACTTCCTGCAAAGTCACACATAGTCATATATAGTAACATTTCAGTAGCCTGTATGTAAACTGAAATCGACTTTATTTCACTATCGTTTAACTATACGAAACAGAACCACTCAGTGTGGATCAAGGCTAACATTTCAACACGCTACCCCTTTAATTTTGAGCCTTAAAACCCAAGATGAGATGTTGGCCGTGTTCGAGAGAATCAAATCCATGATGCATTGGGCGGTAAATGGTAACTGACGGATCTAAAAAAATAATAATAAGTGAGCAGTTATATGTGTTGCACAGTGATTTGTAGATCAGTCAGTCGGTAGCCGCCCGCAATGCAATGCTCAACAAGCCCATTGCGTCACTTGTGACAATGAACCTCACATCAGCAGTTCTGGGGAGAGCGTGACGCCCTGCGTGTTCAGGTAATCTTCCACTCACTGAGGGCCAACATCTTCAATTCACAACTCGTAATATAATTGAAGGATTTTTCTGGACTCATTCCAATCAGGTACCCTATTCCATATATAGGACACTACGGTTGACCAGGGTATTATATACATTGCACTCAGAAAGTAGTCAGACCCTTTGACTTTTTCCACATTGTTACGTAACAGCCTTATCCTAAAACAGATTACAATCATCCCCCCCAGGCATCAATCTACGCACAATAGCCCATAAATGACAAAGCAAAAACAGGTTTAGACATTTTAGCTAATTAATAAAATACAAAAAATAACTGAAATATCTTCTTTTTCACCCAGTGATCCCACTGAAATAAGTTAAATATATTGAACAATTTACAAAATCAAAAATAGTTCAGTATTCATGTATCATTTTTCAATATTTATAAATTCAAAATACTCCTGTTCCCAAGAAAGCTAAGGTAACTGAGCTAAACGACTACCGCCCCGTAGCACTCACATCCGTCATCATGAAGTGCTTTGAGAGACTAGTCAAGGACCATATCACCTCCACCCTACCTGACACCCTTGACCCACTCCAATTTGCTTACCGCCCAAATAGGTCCACAGACGATGCAGTCTCAACCACACTGCACACTGCCCTAACCCATCTGGACAAGAGGAATACCTATGTGAGAATGCTGTTCATCGACTACAGCTCGGCATTTAACACCATAGTGCCCTCCAAGCTCGTCATCAAGCTCGAGACCCTGGGTCTCGACCCCGCCCTGTGCAACTGGGTACTGGACTTCCTGACGGGCCGCCCCCAGGTGGTGAGGGTAGGCAACAACATCTCCACCCCGCTGATCCTCAACACTGGGGCCCCATAAGGGTGCGTTCTGAGCCCTCTCCTGTACTCCCTGTTCACCCACGACTGCGTGGCCACGCACGCCTCCAACTCAATCATCAAGTTTGCGGACGACACAACAGTGGTAGGCTTGATTACCAACAACGATGAGACGACCTACAGGGAGGAGGTGAGGGCCCTCGGAGTGTGGTGTCAGGAAAATAACCTCACACTCAACGTCAACAAAACTAAGGAGATTATTGTGGACTTCAGGAAACAGCAGAGGGAACACCCCCCTATCCACATCGATGGAACAGTAGTGGAGAGGGTAGCAAGTTTTAAGTTCCTCGGCATACACATCACAGACAAACTGAATTGGTCCACCCACACAGACAGCATTGTGAAGAAGGTGCAGCAGCGCCTCTTCAACCTCAGGAGGCTGAAGAAATTCGGCTTGTCACCAAAAGCACACAAACTTCTACAGATGCACAATCGAGAGCATCCTGGCGGGCTGTATCACCGCCTGGTATGGCAACTGCTCCGCCCTCAACCGTAAGGCTCTCCAGAGGGTAGTGAGGTCTGCACAACGCATCAACGGGGGCAAACTACCTGCCCTCCAGGACACCTACACCACCCGATGTCACAGGAAGGCCATAAAGATCATCAAGGACATCAACCACCTGAGCCACTGCCTGTTCACCCCGCTATCATCCAGAAGGCGAGGTCAGTACAGGTGCATCAAAGCTGGGACCGAGAGACTGAAAAACAGCTTCTATCTCAAGGCCATCAGACTGTTAAACAGCCACCACTAACATTGAGTGGCTGCTGCCAACACACTGACTCAACTCCAGCCACTTTAATAATGGGAATTGATGGGAAATTATGTAAAATATATAACTAGCCACTTTAAACAATGCTACCTTATATGTTTACATACCCTACATTATTCATCTCATATGTATACGTATATAGTGTACTTTATATCATCTACTGCATCCTTATGTAATACATGTATCACTAGCCACTTTAACTATGCCACTTTGTTTACATACTCATCTCATATGTATATACTGCACTCAATACCATCTACTGTATCTTGCCTATGCTGCTCTGTACCATCACTCATTCATATATCCTTATGTACATATTCTTTATCCCCTTACACTTGTGTCTATAAGGTAGTAGTTTTGGAATTGTTAGCTAGATTACTTGTTGGTTATTACTGCATTGTCGGAACTAGAAGCACAAGCATTTCGCTACACTCGCACTAACATCTGCTAACCATGTGTATGTGACAAATAAAATTTGATTTGATTTGATATATTAGGGAGGAAGCGGTAAATCTTCATGACACATTTTTGCTTCGTAGCACAAACAGATGAAACAGAGTCTGACAGGAGGCATGGCTAAGGCCATTTCATAAATACAGTGCATTCGGCAAGTACATCTTCAAGACTTCTTGGGTATGAGGCTACAAGCTTGGCACACCAGTATTTAGGGAGTTTCTCCCATTCTTCTCTGCAGATCTTCTCAAGCTCTGTCAGGTTAGAGGGGACCTGCACAGCTATTGGAAGGTGAACCGTCGCCCCCAGTCTGAGGTCCTGAGCAGGTTTTCATCAAGGATCTCTCTGTATTTTGCTCCATTCATCTTTCCCTTGGTCCTGAATAGTCTCCCAGTTCCGGCCGTTGAAAAACATCCCCACAGCATAATACTGCCACCACCATGCTTCACCATAGGGATGGTGCCAGGTTTCCTCCAGACGTGACACTTGGCATTCAGGCCAAAGAGTTCAATCTTGGTTTCATCAGACCAGATAATGTTGTTTCTCCTGTTCTGAGAGTCCTTTAGGTGCCATTTGGCAAACTCCAAGCGGGCTTTCATGTGCCTTGTACTGAGGAGTGGCTTCCGTCTGGCCACTACTATAAAGGCCTGATTGGTGGAGTGCTGCAGAGATGGTTGTCCTTCTGGAAGGTTTTATCTCCAGAGGAGATCCTGCCTCGGCGCTCTTACGGACAATTCCTTCGACCTCATGGCTTGGTGCTCTGACATTCACTGTCAACTTTGGGACCTTATATAGACAGGTGTTTGCCTTTCCAAATCATATCCAATCAATAGAATTTACCACATGTGGACTCCAATTGTTGGTTATTTAAACCTTTAACTGGGCAAATCAGTTAAGAACAAATTCTTATTTACAATGACGGCCGACCAGAAGGCCTCCTGCAGGGACGGGGGCTGGGATAAAAAAATAAAAATGTATAATAATGACGAAACACACATCACAACGAGAGAAACCACAACATAGAGGCCTAAGACAACAATATAGCAAGGCAGTAACATATGACAACACAACATGGTAGCAACACAAAACATGGTATAAACATTACTGGGCACAGACAACAGCACAAAGGTCAAGAAGGTAGAGACAACACCAATCAAGTTGTAGAAACATCAAGGATGATCAATGGAAACAGGATGCACCTGAGATCTATTTCGAGACTCATAGCAAAGGGTCTGAAAACATATGTAAATAAGGATTTTTAAAAAAATGTAAAAAACTGTTTTTGCTTCATCATTATGGGGTATTGTGTGTAGATGGATGAGGGAAAAACAACAAGAGAATCCATTTTAGAATAAGGCTGTAACGTAACAAAATGTGAAAAAAAGGGCAGGGGTCCGATATCTCTCCGAATGCACTGTAGGGCATGGAGTGCCATTTGGGACACAGTTGAAGGTACAGAAACCTCAATCAACTGCTCCCTTTTGAGCTGGTTTATATAAAAAGTGTACTGGGATCAAAACTTGGTTCAAATACTATTCAACATCTTACGAATAATTTCAGCGTTTGCTCTGGTCTGTCTGGAGTGCAGGATGGGGGTTGCACTTTTGCAACTATTTCTATTGCTTCCATTGCAGCACGTTCATCTGTTCAAACAATAGCACGCAAGTATAAACACCATGGGACCACGCAGCCGTCATACCGCTCAGGAAGGAGACGCGCTCTGTCTCCTAGAGATGAACGTACCTTGGTGCGAAAAGTGCAAATCAATCCCAGAACAACAGCAAAGGACCTTGTGAAGATGCTGGAGGAAACAGGTACAAAAGTATCTATATCCACAGTAAAACGAGTCCCACATCGACATAACCTGAAAGGCCGCTCAGCAAGGAAGAAGCCACTGCTCCAAAACCACCATAAAAAAAGCCAGACTACGCTTTGCAACAGCACATGGGGACAAATATTGTACTTTTGGGAGAAATGTCCTCTGGTTTGATGAAACAAAAATAGAACTGTTTGGCCATAATGACCATCATTATGTTTGGAGGAAAAAGGGGGAGGCTTGCAAGCTGAAGAACACCATCCCAACCGTGAAGCACGGGGGTGGAAGCATCGTGTTGTGGGGGTGCTTTGCTGTAGGAGGGACTGGTGCACTTCACAATATAGATGGCATCATGAGGAGGGGAAAGTATGTGGATATATTGAAGCAACAAGTTAAAGCTTGGTCGCAAATGGGTCTTCCAAACGGACAACGACCCCAAGTATACTTCCAAAGTTGTGGCAAAATGGCTTAAGGACAACAAAGTCAAGGTATTGGAGTGGCCATCACAAAACCCTGACCTCAATTCTATAGAAAATTTGTGGGCTGAACTGAAAAAGCATGCGCAAGGAAGGAGGCCTACAAACCTGACTCAATTACACCAGCTCTGTCAGGAGGAATGGGCCAAAATACAGCCAACTTATTGTGGGCAGCTTGTGGAAGGCTATCCGTACCTTTTAACCCAAGTTAAACAATTTATAGGCAATGCTACCAAATACTAATTGAGTATGTAAACTTCTGACCCACTGGGAATGTGATGAAATACATGACAGCTGAAATAAATCATTCTCTCTACTATTATTCTGACATTTCACATTCTTAAAACAGTGGTGATCCTAACTGACCTAAGACAATTAATTTTTTACTATGATTAAATGTCAGGAATTGTGAAAAACTGAGTTTAAATGTATTTGGCTAAGATGTATGTAAACTTCCGACTTCATCTGTGTGTTTGTTATTATTCATGTACTATGAATGGCCTTGTTGTGTGAAATGGTTCTGTTGTGTGAGGTTCAATAGAAAAGGGATCACTGGAGAATTCATTATAGAACACAACACACATTGTAACAAGGCATGTCCACTGCCTGGGGTCTGAGGTGGAGAAAGGGTTTTGATGTTATATACAAAAATAATTATAAACCTGGTGGGTCAAGTCCTGACAGCCGTGGTGTATCAGACCATATATAACAGGTATGCTCTAATTATATTGGTAACCAGTTTATAATAGCAATAAGGCACCTTGGGGGTGGGGGTTGTGTTACATGGCCAATATACCACGGCTAAGGGCTGTGTCCAGGTATTCCGCATTGCGTCGTGCCTAAGAACAGCCCTTAGCCGTGGTATATTGGCCATATACCACACCTCCTCAGGCCTTATTGCTTAAATAGCAACTCAGTGAAGAATTGTCCAAAAAGCAGACTATCCTTTCTGTATTGTTTATCAATAAGAAACCTACCATGTTTCTGTGGTGTCCATTCATCTCTATTTCAGTGGACTGGATATAAGGTGTACTGCAAAACATGCTCGAATGTGTCATTTGGTATTAATTGACCATTAATTGGGTGTTAATTTAGCCTAATTGAGTAAGCAGGAGACAATAGGTGTGCATGTGCTTCAGGTGTAGCCCTGAAGACGCTCAGTCTAATTTTCATAAGGTTTGAAACAGTATCAATAGTTTACACTACAGTACAACGTATAATACCAGGTGACAGAATTTATATGCCGCGTTCACATGCTAGTCCGAACTAAACTCGGAAATGTCTGACTTGCTGATTCCTTGAACGCAGCACGTGCATAACTACAACCAGTTAGAAGGTTGGAAATGTCAGTTTCATAGTTGCGACTCGCATGTGAACGCGGAATTAATACGAAGTTACATGGTGAAACAGCCTAACGTCAGAAGTGCTGAAGTTCCCAGGTATTGAAAAGGTAATATGTTCCTCATGAATATTCATAAACGCGTCATACTAGAGTAGAGAAACAACATAGCTGGATCAGGTGACTCTTGGCCTTGATATTTCACAGACCATATCCCAAACTCAAATCGAATCAATTAAAACATTTCAGTTTATACAACTTATTATTTTGATTATATGAAAATGAATCAAGCGCAAGTACCCACCTGATAACGTGAAAACATAACACGAAGCTGTCAGCTTGTCTTTGATTCGACTTGACGATTAAAATGTACAGATATATAGCGATAGCGACAGTCCAGAAAAACGAACTGGTGTTGGCGAAAGTAGATATCGCTCCTTGAACGACGCAATCCACAGAGTTTGATTCAAAGACACTCCAAACTCCGTATGCGTACGAGCCCGCAGACAACAAGTCAGCCACGGACAAGTAGACCAGAAGTGTTCTCGGCGTGGTCCTCAAATCTGGCCAAATGATGTACGTAAAGATAATAAGTAAAGAGCCCAAAAAAGACAGGGCACACGAAATCAAAATAACTATCTGTTCTGAAATGTACACAACAGTCTGATTATCAACAGCCATGATATCCAAAACTACTGCGCGCTAGGTCAATCTACACTCACTAACAAGGCACGAATAGTTTTCCAGCATTCCAATATACACTTATTCCATCAACGAATAGGCCTAGTTGCTTGGGTGAACAAGTCACCGCGTCAAAGGATCCTGAAAACTGTAGTGTACCCAGGTAGTTGTAAAGTTAATGTGTGTGTCATGAACAACATTAGCGTGAGCACACTCATGGAATCGGCGGGTTGCCTTCAAAATAAAAGTCCCCCATCGAAACATGCAAACGGATCCAAATGTGGACTCATGACACAATTGAACTAGATCGGCTATTCCCAAACTGGGATAAGTGTACGCCGTCGGGGGTAAGCCAAATAAAAATGTGATTCACATTTTCAAACAGTTAATTTAGATTTTCCAACAGGGCTATAGATTTGGGTGATGAAAAGGCCAACAAAAACTATACGGACAATGCCTTCATCAAACAACACGGTTTCACGACGCGTCAGTGACATGGCAGGAGATGTTTTGAAACAGTTCCTGCTTCGCATACAAGCCAGTGAATTATATGCGTTACAGTTGGATGAGTCAACAGACTTGGCGGGCCTAGCACAGCTCCTGGTATGTGTCCGTTACAGTTGGATGAGTCAACAGACTTGGCGGCCCTGGCACAGCTCCTGGTATGTGTCCGTTACAGTTGGATGAGTCAACAGACTTGGCGGGCCTGGCACAGCTCCTGGTATGTGTCCGTTACAGTTGGATGAGTCAACAGACTTGGCGGGCCTGGCACAGCTCCTGGTATATGTCTGTTACAGCTGGATGAGTTAACAGACGTGGCGGGCCTGGCACAGCTCCTGGTATATGTCTGTTACAGCTGGATGAGTCAACAGACGTGGCGGGCCTGGCACAGCTCCTGGTATATGTCTGTTACAGCTGGATGAGTCAACAGACGTGGCGGGCCTGGCACAGCTCCTGGTATATGTCTGTTACAGCTGGATGAGTCAACAGACGTGGCGGGCCTGGCACAGCTCCTGGTATATGTCTGTTACAGCTGGATGAGTCAACAGACGTGGCGGGCCTGGCACAGCTCCTGGTATATGTCTGTTACAGCTGGATGAGTCAACAGACGTGGCGGGCATGGCACAGCTCCTGGTATATGTCCGTTACAGCTGGATGAGTCAACAGACGTGGCAGGCCTGGCACAGCTCCTGGTATATGTCTGTTACGTTTATGGGGGGTCAATTAAGGAAGACATCCACTTCTGGTAACCAGGACAACAGGACAGGATATTTTTAAAGTACTGGACAGCTTTGTGACATCAAATGGACTTTGGTGGTCAAGGTGTGTTGGTATCTGTACTGATGGAGCAAAAACAATGACAAGGAGACATAGTGGAGTGGTAATGTGCAAGCAGTTGCTCCCGACGCCCCTTAGCTACACTGCAGCATCCACCAATAAGCTCTCACTGCCAAGGGAATGCCTGACAGCTTGAAATATGTTTTGGACACTACAGTGAAAATTATTAACTTTGTTAGTGCAAGGCCCCTTGAACTCTCTTGTATTTTCTGCATTATACAATTATATGGGCAGCAACCATGTGACGCTTTTACAACATACAGAAGTGCGCTGGTTATCAAGGGGCAAAGTATTGACACGTTTTTTTAAATTGAGAGACGAGCTTAAAGTTTTCATTATTGACCATCATTTTCACTTGCATGATGATGACTCCCTCAAACGACTGGCCTATCTGGGTGATGTTTTTTCTCTCCGCAACTATATCCAATGTGCAGGACAAAAATGAGGCTATGATTAAGAAGTTTGAGCTCTTCTCTGTCTGCAGAAACAAGGACAACACACAGGTATTTCCATCATTGTATGATTTTTTTGTGTGAAAAAGTTTGGGAACCATTGAAATTCTAAAAAAAGTTGGAATGTTGTCGCATGTTTCAATCGGGGGACTTTTATTTTGAAAGCGAACCTCGGATCGCACTATTGTTGCTCATGCTAATGTTGGTTACACACTGGTAGGAAACCCACACAAAAGTTTCTCTGCTGGACATATTAACCCCCCATTGACTCTCCTTAAAACATTCACCCGGAAACCATTCAGTTGGGTAAACTGCACTAAAGACTTTTAAAAAGAAGCAGTAAGGACTATATTTGGCCCTACTGTTGCCCTTTAGTTTGAGTGTGCCATGGTGTAAAATACTTAAGTAAAAATACTGTATAGTACTTCTTAAATAGTTTTGGGGGTATATGTACTTTACTATTTGTATTTTATTTTTTTAAACAATTTTTACTTTTAATTCACTACATTCCGAAAGAAAATCATGTACTTTTTACTCCATACATTTTCCCTGACACCCAAAAGTACATTTTGAATGCTTAGCAAGACTGGAAAATGGTTAAATCCTCTGATCTGGAGTACTCACTAAACAGAGAACATCCCTGGTCACCCCTACTGCCTCTGATCTGGAGGACTCACTAAACAGAGAACATCCCTGGTCATCCCTACTGCCTCTGATCTGGAGGACTCACTAAACAGAGAACATCCCTGGTCATCCCTACTGCCTCTGATCTGGAGGACTCACTAAACAGAGAACATCCCTGGTCATCCCTACTGCCTCTGATCTGGAGGACTCACTAAACAGAGAACATCCCTGGTCATCTCTACTGCCTCTGATCTGGAGGACTCACTAAACAGAGAACATCCCTGGTCATCCCTACTGCCTCTGATCTGGAGGACTCACTAAACAGAGAACATCCCTGGTCATCCCTACTGCCTCTGATCTGGAGGACTCACTAAACATATCTGCTTAGTTTGTAAAATGTCGGCGTGTTGGAGTGTGCCCCTGGCTATCCGTAAATGAAATAAACAAGAAAATTGTACCTATTATTTTTATTTAAATAGCTGTTCTTCCTGTGTTCTAAATGTTTTACTCCTATATCTATAGCTACAGTATTATCTTCATTGTTCTATACGTTTTAATATATTGATATGAATTACACTACTGGTCCATAGTTTTTACAACACCTACTCATTCAAGGGTTTTTCTTTATTTAAAATAAATAAATTATACATTGTAGAATAATAGTGAAGACATCAAAAACGATGAAAAAACACATATGGAATCATGTAGTAACCAAAAAAGTATTTGAGATTCTTCAAAGTAGCCACCCTTTGCCTTGATGACAGCTTTGGACACTCTTGGCATTCTCTCAACCAACTTCATGGGTTAGTCACCTGGAATCCATTTCAATTAACAGGTGTGCCTTCTTAAAAGTTAATTTGTGGAATTTCTTTCCTTCTTAATGCGTTTGAGACAATCAATTGTGTTGGGGGATATACAGAAGATAGCCCTATTTGATAAAATACGTCCATATTATGGCAAGAACAGCTCAAATAAGCAAAGAGAAACGACAGTCCATCATTATTTTAAGACATGAAGGTCAGTCAATTCAGAAAATGTGATGAACTTTGAAAGTTTCTTCAAGTGCAGTCGCAAAAACAATCAAGCACAATGATGAAACTGGCTCTCATGAGGACCGCCACAGGAAAGGAAGACCCAGAGCTACCTCTGCTGCCGAGGATAAGTTCATTAGAGTTACCAGCCTCAGAAATTGCAGCCCAAATAAATGCTTCACAGAGTTCAAGTAACAGACTCATCTCAACATCAACTGTTCAGAGGAGACTTTGTGAATCAGGCCTCCATGGTTGAATTGCTACTAATGGACACCAATAATAAGAAGAGACTTGGTTGAGTCATGAAACACGAGCAATGGACATTAGACATTAGAAATTTGACCTTTGGTCTGGAGTCCAAATGTGAGATTTTTGGTTCCAACCTCCGTGTCTTTGTGAGATGCGGTGTGGGTGAACGGATGATCTCTGCATGTGTATTTCCAACCGTGAAGCATGGAGGAGGAGGTGGGGGGTGCTTTGCTGGTGACACTGTCTGTGATTTATTTAGAATTCAAGGCACACTTACCCAGCATGGCTACCACATCATTCTGCAGTGATACGCCATCCCATCTGGTTTGGGCTTAGTGGGACTATCATTTGTTTTTCAACAGAACAATGACCCAACACACCTCCAGGCTGTGTAAGAGCTATTTGACCAAGAAGGAGAGTGGTGGAGTGCTGCATCAAATAACCTGGCCTCCAGTCACCTGACCTCAACCAAATTGAGGTGGTTTGGGATGAGTTGGACTGCAGAGTGAATGAAAAACAGTCAACAAGTGCTCAGCATATGTTGGAACTCCTTCAAGACTGTGGAAAAGCATTCCAGGGGAAGCTGGTTGAGAGAATGCCAAGAGTGTGCAAAGCTGTCATCAAGGCAAAGGTTTGGCTATTTGAAGAATCTCAATTATAGAATATATTTAGATTTGTTTAACACTCTTTCGGTTACTATTTGATTCCATATGTGTTATTTCATAGTTTTGATGTCTTCACTATTCTTCTACAATGTAGAAATAAAGAAAAACACATGATGAATGACTGGTGTTCTAAAACTTTTGACTGGTAGTGAATGTTAGCAGATTACATATCTAATGTCAACTTCCATGTTTATATTCCCATGTTTGTATAATGTGGATTTGCAATTTGCTACATGATAACAGGACAATGCAAATGGATCTGACAGTCAAACAAACTCAAGTAACTGTAGCCAATATACATTTAAAAAAAAAAAAACTTTATTTAACTAGGCAAGTCCGTTAAGAACAAATAGTTATTTACAATGACGGCCTACCGGGGAACAGTGGGTTAAACTGCCTTGTTCCTTTCGGTTACTGGCCCAACGCGCTAAACCACTAGACTACCTACCACACATA
>NC_056444.1:82072035-82239535 GCF_018296145.1 Oncorhynchus tshawytscha | reverse complement strand
AAGGTAACTGAGCTAAACGACTACCGCCCGTAGCACTCACATCCGTCATCATGAAGTGCTTTGAGAGACTAGTCAAGGACCATATCACCTCCACCCTACCTGACACCCTTGACCCACTCCAATTTGCTTACCGCCCAAACAGGTCCACAGACGATGCAATCTCAACCACACTGCACACTGCCCTAACCCATCTGGACAAGAGGAATACCTATGTGAGAATGCTGTTCATCGACTACAGCTCGGCATTCAACACCATAGTGCCCTCCAAGCTCGTCATCAAGCTCGAGACCCTGGGTCTCGACCCCGCCCTGTGCAACTGGGTACTGGACTTCTTGACGGGCCGCCCCAGGTGGTGAGGGTAGGCAACAACATCTCCTCCCCGCTGATCCTCAACACTGGGGCCCCACAAGGGTGCGTTCTGAGCCCTCTCCTGTACTCCCTGTTCACCCACGACTGCGTGGCCATGCACGTCTCCAACTCAATCATCAAGTTTGCGGACGACACAACAGTGGTAGGCTTGATTACCAACAACGACGAGACGGCCTACAGGGAGGAGGTGAGGGCCCTCGGAGTGTGGTGTCAGGAAAATAACCTCACACTCAACGTCAACAAAACTAAGGAGATGATTGTGGACTTCAGGAAACAGCAGAGGGAACACCCCCATCCACATCGATGGAACAGTAGTGGAGAGGGTAGCAAGTTTTAAGTTCCTCGGCATACACATCACAGACAAACTGAATTGGTCCACTCACACAGACAGCATCGTGAGGAAGGCGCAGCAGCGCCTCTTCAACCTCAGGAGGCTGAAGAAATTCGGCTTGTCACCAAAAGCACTCACAAACTTCTACAGATGCACAATCGAGAGCATCCTGGCGGGCTGTATCACCGCCTGGTATGGCAACTGCACCGCCCTCAACCGTAAGGCTCTCCAGAGGGTAGTGAGGTCTGCACAACGCATCACCGGGGGCAAACTACCTGCCCTCCAGGACACCTACACCACCCGATGCTACAGGAAGGCCATAAAGATCATCAAGGACATCAACCACCCGAGCCACTGCCTGTTCTCCCCGCTGTCATCCAGAAGGCGAGGTCAGTACAGGTGCATCAAAGCTGGGACCGAGAGACTGAAAAACAGCTTCTATCTCAAGGCCATCAGACTGTTAAACAGCCACCACTAACATTGAGTGGCTACTGTCAATGACACTGACTCTACTCCAGCCACTTTAATCATGGGAATTGATGGGAAATGATGTAAATATATCACTAGCCACTTTAAACAATGCTACCTTATATAATGTTACTTACCCTACATTATTCATCTCATATGCATACGTTGATACTGTACTCTATATCATCGACTGCATCCTTATGTAATACATGTATCACTAGCCACTTTAACTATGCCACTTGGTTTACATACTTATCTCATATGTATATACTGTACTCGATATCAGCTACTGTATCTTGCCTATGCTGCTCTGTACCATCACTCATTCATATATCCTTATGTACATATTCTTTATCCCCTTACACTGTGTATAAGACAGTAGTTTTTTTGGAATTGTTAGTTAGATTACTTGTTCGTTATTACTGCATTGTCGGAACTAGAAGCACAAGCATTTCGCTACACTCGCATTAACATCTGCTAACCATGTGTATGTGACAAATAAAATTTGATTGATTTGATTTGATTTGATTTGAACTGGGTTAACTAATACTGGTGGGTTTCTTGAGTCACGTTTGAACATGTTCTATAGGAGCTGGGTTTGAGTTATTGTTCTGTTACCAGGGAAGTATTAGCTTTGACAACAAACCCATGGCAATTTCTTTCTTGTTCTTTTATCATCTCACTAGGAGTGATATTTATTGACATAACTGTGCATTGTAATAAAAATAGTTTTGCTTGTCAGTACAGTGCTCTCTCTCTCTCTCTCTCTCTGTCTCACTGCCTCTCTTTCTCTCTCTGTCTCTCTCTCTCACTGCCTCTCTTTCTCTCTCTCTGTCTCACTGCCTCTCTCTCTCTCACTCTCTCTCTCTGTCTCTCTCTCTCACTGCCTCTCTCTCTCTCTCTCTCTCTACCTCTCTCACTGCCTCTTTCTCTCTGTCTCTCTCTCTCTCTACCTCTCTCTCTGTCTCACTGCCTCTCTCTCTCACTCTCTCTCTCTCTCTGTCTCACTGCCTCTCTCTCTCTCTCTCACTCTCTCTCTCTGTCTCTCTCTCACTGCCTCTCTCTCTCTCTGTCTCACTGCCTCTCTCTCTCTCTCTCACTCTCTCTCTCTTTCTCTCTGTCTCTCTCTCTCACTGCCTCTCTCTCTCTCTCTCTCTCACTGCTCCTATCTGTCTCTCTTTCTGTCTCTCTGTCTCTCTGTCTCACTGCCTCTCTCTCTCTCTCACTCTCTCTCTCTGTCTCTGTCTCACTGCCTCTCTCTCTCTCTCTCACTCTCTCTCTCTGTCTCTCTCTCACTGCCTCTCTCTCTCTCTCTGTCTCACTGCCTCTCTCTCTCACTCTCTCTCTCTCTCTCTCTCTCTCTCTCACTGCTCCTATCTGTCTCTCTTTCTGTCTCTCTCTGTCTCTCTCTCTCTCACTACCTCTCTCTCTCTCTCAATTCAATTCAATGGCCTTTTTGGCATGGGACACATGTTAACATTGTCAAAGCAAGTGAAGTAGATAAAAAGTGAAATAAACAAAAGAATGAACAGTAAACATTACACTCACAGAAGTTCGAAAATAATTATGGTTACGGTGTTGTAACCATGTGTAAATGGTTAAAGTACAAAGGGAAATGTGTCTCTAATATGGTCATACAGTGGGCAGTTTCCACCTCATTTTGTGGGCAGTGAGCACATAGCCTGTCTTCTCTTGAGAGCCAGGTCTGCCTACGGCGGCCTTTCTCAATAGCAAGGCTATGCTCACTGAGTCTGTACATAGTCAAAGATTTCCTTAAGTTTGGGTCAGTCACAGTGCTCAGGTATTCTGCCACTGTGTACTCTCTGTTTGGGGCCAAATAGCATTCTAGTTTGCTCTGTTTTTTTTTGTTAATTCTTTCCAATGTGTCAAGTAATTACCTTTTGGTTTTCTCCCGATTTGGTTGGGTCTAATTGTGCTGCTGTCCTGGGGCTCTGTGGGGTGTGTTTGTGAACAGAGCCCCAGGACCAGCTTGCTTAGGGGACTCTTCTCCAGGTTCATCTCTCTGTAGGTGATGGCTTTGTTATGGAAGGTTTGGGAATCGCTTCCTTTTAGGTGGTTGTAGAATTTAACGTCTCTTTTCTGGATTTTGATAATTAGCGGGTATCGGCCTAATTCTGCTCTGCATGTATTATTTGGTGTTCTACGTTGTACACTGAGGATATTTTTGCAGAATTCTGCATGCAGAGTCCCCATTTGGTGTTTGTCCCATTTTGTGAATTCTTGGTTGGTGAGCGGATCCCAGACCTCACAACCATAAAGGGCAATGAGTTCTATAACTGATTCAATTATTTTTTGCCAGATCCTAATTGGTATATCAAATTTTATGTTCCTTTTGATGGCATAGAATGCCCTTCTTGCCTTGTCTCTCAGATCGTTCACAGCTTTGTGGCAGTTACCTGTGGCGCTGATGTTTAGTATGCATAGTTTTTTGTGTGCTCTAGGGCAACGGTGTCTAGATGGAAATTGTATTTGTGGTCCTGGTGACTGGACCTTTTTTGGAACCCCATTATTTTGGTCTAACCGAGATTTAGTGTCAGGGCCCAGGTTTGACAGAATCTGTGCGGAAGATCTAGGTGCTGCTGTAGGCCCTCCTTGGTTGGTGACAGAAGCACCAGATCATCAGCAAACAGCAGACATTTGACTTCAGATTCTAGTAGGGTGAGGCCGGGTGCTGCAGATTGTTCTAGTGCCCGCGCCAATTCGTTGATATATATGTTGAAGAGGGTGGGGCTTAAGCTGCATCCCTGTCTCACCCCACGGCCATATGGGAGGAAATGTGTGTTTTTTGCCTATTCTAACCACACACTTGTTGTTTGTGTATATGGATTTTATAATGTCGTATGTTTTACCCCCAACACCACTTTCCATCAGTTTGTATAGCAGACCCTCATGCCACATTGAGTCAAAGGCTTTTTTGAAATCAACAAAACATGAGAAGACTTTGCCTTTGTTTTGGTTTGTTTCTTTGTCAATTAGGGTGTTTTGGGTGAATACGTGGTCTGTTGTACGGTACTTTGGTAAAAAGCCAATTTGTCATTTGCTCAGTACATTGTTTTCACTGAGGAAATGTATGAGTCTGCTGTTAATGATAATGCAGAGGATTTTCCCAAGGTTGCTGTTGACACATATCCCACGGTAGTTATTGGGGTCAAATTTGTCTCCACTTTTGTGGATTGGGGTGATCAGTTCTTAGTTCCAAATATTGGGATAAATGCCAGAGCTAAGGATGTCATTGTAAATAAGAATTTGTTCTTAACTGACTTACCTAGTTAAAATTAAAAAAATGAGGGAGAAGAATAGACAGATGAAGAGAACAGACATGAGGTCATCTGTTCAAAAGGGCACTAGTGCAGGGAAGCATACTTAGTGTTTACCGTGACCGTAGGGACACATGAAACATGAAACATACTTAGTGTTTACCGTGACCAGATGAAGCATACTTAGTGTTTACCGTGACCGCAGGGAAACATGAACCATACTTAGTGTTTACCGTGACCGCAGGGACACATGAAACATACTTAGTGTTTACCGTGACCGCAGGGACACATGAAACATACTTAGTGTTTACCGTGACCGCAGGGACACATGAAACATACTTAGTGTTTACCGTGACCGCAGAGAAACATGAAACATACTTAGTGTTTACCGTGACCAGATGAAGCATACTTAGTGTTTACCGTGACCGCAGGGACACATGAAACATACTTAGTGTTTACCGTGACCAGATGAAACATACTTAGTGTTTACCGTGACCGCAGGGAAACATGAAGCATACTTAGTGTTTACCGTGACCGCAGGGACACATGAAACATACTTAGTGTTTACCGTGACCGCAGGGAAACATGAAGCATACTTAGTGTTTACCGTGACCGCAGGGACACATGAAACATACTTAGTGTTTACCGTGACCGCAGGGAAACATGAAGCATACTTAGTGTTTACCGTGACCAGATGAAGCATACTTAGTGTTTACCGTGACGGCAGGGACACATGAAACATACTTAGTGTCAGTTAAGAACAAATTCTTATTTTACCATGGCGACCTACCTGGACGATGCTGGGCCAATTGTGTGCCGCCCTATGGGACTCCCAGTCACAGCCGGTTGTGATACAGCCTGGACTCAAACCAGGGTCTGTAGGTACGCCTCTAGCACTGAGATGCAGTGCCTTAGATCGCTGTGCCACATCGGGAGCTTTAACACTCTTAGTTACCACAAAACACTAACACTGTTGACTCGATAACTACCTACCTGCTTGTGTATTTTGGAGAGATGGGAAGAACATCCAGGGATCCTAATTACACATATCTGATGTGTAATGATTTACTACAGGACTTACTGAATATTACATCTGTTGATGGGCTCTTTTCTTCCCTTCTATATGCCTACATCAAAGGCCAGATCACTGTTCATTATATGCAACACAAATAGAAAATGAATAGCGTCTCTTACACAAGACTGCCTGCTTCCCACCTTGGTAAACGCTGTGGTTCCTCTGTGGCAGCTGGTAGGTAAGTGAAGGAAGCCTGCTGTCTCGGCTGATGAAGAGGAGGTTTCACTGTGAAGAGCTAGGCTAGAGGAGCAGAGATAATAAGTACCTTTTTAAAAAAATTAAAAAATCTTTAGTAATATTGTCCATTGACTTACTTTTGCTCCTTTTCAGGAGGAAAGGTCATTTATAAACTTTCTCCAGCCAATAGGAAATATGACAATAATGTGTGTGTTTTTAGTCATTCATAGAGGACAGTCCAGAGGTTGGAAGTGTATAATTAGTAACTCGCTGTTACAGATGCACTTATTGTACGATAAAAATTACCCTTTACCCAGAGATTACATGGTCAAACGGAGATGACATGGTCAAACAGAGATGACATGGTCAAACAGAGATGACATGGTCAAACGGAGATGACATGGTCAAACAGAGATGACATGGTCAAACAGAGATGACATGGTCAAACAGAGATTACAAACGGTAACGACACAGTAATAAGTTATGAGTTCTGTTTCTTTCTGTGGGATTTTTTTTGGGGAAACAAGCACCACCTCTTTTTCACCCCAGTATCTCTACTTTCACATCATCATCTGCACATCAATCACTTCAGTGTTAATTTGCTAAATTGTAATTGCGTTGCTACTATTGGCCTATTTATTGCTTTACCTCTTCACACCATTTGCACACACTGTATATAGACTTTCTTTTCCCCTATTGTATTATTGACTGTATGTTTGTTTTATTCCATGTGTAACTCTGTGTTGTTGTTTGTGTCGCACTGCTTTGCTTTATCTTGGCCAGGTCGCAGTTGTAAATGAGAACTTGTTCTCAACTGGCCTACCTGGTTAAATAAAGGTGAAATAAAAAATAGAAACATTTTTTTAAAACAAGGCTACCATTAAATACTATAGCTACATGCTAGTGGAACAGTAGACTACCATTAAATACTGTAGCTACATGCTAGTGGAACAGTAGACTACCATTAAATACTGTAGCTACATGCTAGTGGAACAGTAGACTACCATTAAATACTGTAGCTACATGCTAGTGGAACAGTAGACTACCATTAAATACTGTAGCTACATGCTAGTGGAACAGTAGACTACCATTAAATACTGTAGCTACATGCTAGTGGAACAGTAGACTACCATTAAATACTGTAGCTACATGCTAGTGGAACAGTAGACTACCATTAAATACTGTAGCTACATGCCAGTGGAACAGTAGACTACCATTAAATACTGTAGCTACATGCTAGTGGAACAGTAGACTACCATTAAATACTGTAGCTACATGCTAGTGGAACAGTAGACTACCATTAAATACTATAGCTACATGCTAGTGGAACAGTAGACTACCATTAAATACTGTAGCTACATGCCAGTGGAACAGTAGACTACCATTAAATACTGTAGCTACATGCTAGTGGAACAGTAGACTACCATTAAATACTGTAGCTACATGCCAGTGGAACAGTAGACTACCATTAAATACTGTAGCTACATGCTAGACTGGAACAGTGGAACAGACTACCATTAAATACTGTAGCTACATGCTAGTGGAACAGTAGACTACCATTAAATACTGTAGCTACATGCTAGTGGAACAGTAGACTACCATTAAATACTATAGCTACATGCTAGTGGAACAGTAGACTACCATTAAATACTGTAGCTACATGCTAGTGGAACAGTAGACTACCATTAAATACTGTAGCTACATGCCAGTGGAACAGTGAAATGTAATTTTCTCTTTTCAGTAGTGTAGAAGTAAGAGACCAGCAGTTATTTGAGAGAGCTAGTAGAGAGTACCTACAGTATGATTAGGCTAAAAGAAGTCAGGAGGGAACATATTAAACATTAGATTTACCTGTAAAGTAGTGTTTGGATTGAGGACAGATTATAGACTGGCTACAGCTGAAGATCCAGGGTCCTGTTCTGGTTCTGTTCAGTGTGTCCGTCCACTCTTGAGTGTCCAGGACAGTCAACTGCCAGTGTTGAGCCTCTGCTGGTTCTTGTTTGTCTCTGCCCGAGGGTCACTGTTGAGGGCAGGGCTCAAGGCTCTCTCTCCTTCCTCGGCCAGGCGAGCCAGTACAAGTCGAGGCATGTTTCAACATGCACAGCTCAGCCAGCCCAGGCAGAGGACATCAGAGTGAATCTACTCACACACTGTAGGTGGGAGGAGAGGGGAGGAGCAGACTGAGAGTGAGAGGGGGGGGGGGGTCATATAGTATGGTTATAAAACCTTGTAGGAGCATATCAGAAACAAACCAACAGAAGTGGAAAGATCCAGAAAGACCGACTGTTGGAGGAACTTTAAACTGACATGTATATTGTGTCAGAAAATGTATGATATTGATCTCTAAAACGTACTTTTCCCCTTCAGATAATTTTCACTTTTTGAAGCGTCTGTTGTTCTCATCTTTCCGCACCCTCACTGCAGTGGAGGTCACTCACTACACAGTACAATAGACCTACTGGATTTTCTGGAGCGAAACTGCATACATTCAGGGTTTTACTTTTCCAGAATACATCTTCAATGACCAGCAGCTACAGGAATTATAAATAGTTTGGCAAATATGTAATAGTGGTAGAATCTGCATGACTCTGGTAGCCTTCTCTAGGGGAGAATCTCAATTACATCCTCTCTTCTCGCTCCTCAACCCCCTTCTCAAAACCCATTGGATGAGAAAGCCATAGGTCCCCCTCCCCTACTGATCTTCCCCTCCAATGGGATTTGAGAATGAAGCGAGGGAGGGAGGGAGGGACGCAAGGAATATGCAATTGAGATTCTCCCAAAGTCTCTGCGTAGGATAGTCCTAGGGCTTTATTCAAGCAGAAGCATAACAGGTTCTATAATAGAAATGTGAAGGTCATTTGAGATTGAGCAGACATATGTAGTGTTTAACGTAAATGCAGTCTCCTCTGAAAGCGTGAACACTGCCTTTAAATTTCAATCACGCTGTAAAGCCGTACTTCCGCAATGCGGATTGAATAGAGCCCTTACTCTGCTGATGCTGCTCGTTTACATCCAGAAAACACACACTGCAGACTACCTACAATTACCAACAGGCCTACATGAATTACCAATGGCAACCATGCATATTAATTACCAATGGCAACCATGAATATTAATTACCAATGGCAACCATGCATATTAATTACCAATGGCAACCATGCATATTAATTACCAATGGCAACCATGAATATTAATTACCAATGGCAACCATGCATATTAATTACCAATGGCAACCATGCATATTAATTACCAATGGCAACCATGCATATTAATTACCAATGGCAACCATGAATATTAATTACCAATGGCAACCATGCATATTAATTACCAATGGCAACCATGAATATTAATTACCAATGGCAACCATGAATATTAATTACCAATGGCAACCATGAATATTAATTACCAATGGCAACCATGACTATGAATTACCAATGGCAACCATGACTATGAATTACCAATGGCAACCATGACTATGAATTACCAATGGCAACCATGACTATGAATTACCAATGGCAACCATGAATATGAATTACCAATGGCAACCATGACTATGAATTACCAATGGCAACCATGAATATTAATTACCAATGGCAACCATGACTATGAATTACCAATGGCAACCATGAATATTAATATGGTTAAGACACGACACCGTGGATGAAGATGCTCAATTCACATAAAAAAAGTGTATGTTTTATGTTTTAGGGAAGAAAAAAAAACATTTACACATTTATTTTCTGAAGAAAATAATCTCATTATATTTCTAATGAAATGTATCAAGAACTACCTTCAGTGGTAGATGATGGCAATGGAAGGGGCTCCAGATGTTAAACTGGGAAGGTCACATAATATTTATCCTTTTCTATCATTAGGAATATTGCAGCCGTGCAAAAAAGACAAGGATATTGTTTTTTGGCAAAAGGTTTCCTGATTAATCTTGGATATGCGCAACCAGATCTGGAGCACCGCCCAACGTGTTGCAGGTAGATCGCTGACTCTATGTATCATGTCACTTTTTGTGTCAAATGCTAATTTCCAGATCACTGTAAAATTATAAGGTCTCTCACTCTCTCTCTCTGTCTCTCTCCTCTCTCTCCTCTCTCCTCTCTCTCTCCTCTCTCCTCTCTCTCCTCACTCTCTCCTCACTCTCCTCTCTCTCCTCACTCTATCCTCTCTCTCTCCACTCACTCTCTCTCCTCTATCTCCTCTCTCCTCACTCACCTCTCTCTCCTCTCCTCGCTCCTCACTCTCTCCTCTCTCTCTCCTCTCTCTCCTCTCTCCTCTCTCCTCTCTCTCTCTGTGTGTGTATGTGTGTGGATGTGTGTCCCAGCCGCCCCTCTGCAGTAGAGAGAGAGAGAGGGAGAGGGAGAGAGATGGAACCAGAGAAGGTATAGCTCCAGTAAGGTACAGAAAAGGTATAGCTCCAGTAAGGTACAGAGAAGGTATAGCTCCAGTAAGGTACAGAGAAGGTATAGCTCCAGTAAGGTACAGAGAAGATATAGCTCCACAATTCTGCCACAACTTCCGCTAGAGCAGTGATGACCTCACAGTACCCTCCAGTGGAACTCAGAGTGGAACTGCTCTATTTCCCGTGTAGTGCACTATACAGGGAATAGGGTGCAGTTTGGGATACACACTACATCTCGTTCCAGTAGAAGCTATAGAATAAAATAGTCCGATGGATGTTGATGGTGCATGATATCGTTGATGAAGTTTTTTATTTTATTTTTTTAAATATATAAAATCAGAGCTGGGTTTATAATGTAAATGTATCATGTTTTAATATATGCTATATTATGCCCTTGTACCCTCCAGTGCAGCTCAACGATCCTTCTGTAAAAGCTACTTTAGTATTAATCATCTGTATATTCCTGCTGACAGGAGGAACTGTGATGATGTTGATGATAATATAGGGCTGTAACTGAACAAGATCATTTGAATACCGTGGCATTATTTTATGAAATCAGATATAGTTTATATTTTCATGACTATATACCCTTTTGGTTTGGTGAGATCATGATAACCAAATCATTCATAATGCGTATTTATCTGCTTGAAAAAATAATAAATAATCCTAAATAAGCATTACAATTTTTATTTTATTTTTTTTGTAATAAAAGAAAATCGAACTGTTGTTACAACCTCATCATATTATCACATTCTCCTCTTTGAACACGTTCATTTCTGGCCCATATATTGAAGGAGACCCCAACTGCCCCACAGTTACACACATCTATCCCTCCCTCTTAGAGGGTAACGTGCCAGTGGGGGAAACGAGAGGGAAAAAAAGAGAGAACCCTTACCCCAGCAAGTTCAAAGCTTGCTGCATTTATTACATCATCAGGAAGTGGAGCTAGCGCCTGAATGGGACAATGCACCATTAGGGGGAGAGGAGAGGAGAAAAAGGGAGGAGGAGGAGGAGAGGAGAGGGGGGAGGAGGAGGAGAAAGGGGGAGGAGAAGAGAGGAGGATGAGAGGAGAGGGGGAGGAGGAGAGAGGCTAAAGGAGGAGGAGAGGAGAGAGGGATGAGAGGCGAGGAGGACAGCCAGGCAGGCAGCTGATCTGGCAAATGAATGGTCGTACACCCCCCTTTCCTCATTCTGGGCCTCCTCCTGCTCACGCAGGCATCTCCCCCATCTCCCCCTGCTCCTTGTCCTCTCCCCAACTCACTCACCCCCAGCCTGTAGACAGACCGCTCAAAGCCGGCCAGTAGCTACCTCTCTCTCTGCACCATGTGACTGCTGACTAGAGTGCGCCTGCCTACTGCCACGATAGTCCAACCAGCACTGCAGAATTCAGCAACTGAGCTAACTGTTCACACTGCTGCAGGACACTGCAGGGCTGCTGCTGTTTTCTGTTCTGCTGGCTGGCTGATGCTCACACACACACACACACACACACACACACACACACACACACACACACACACACACACACACACACACACACACACACACACACACACACACACACACACACACTTTTCCCTCACTCAGGCAAATTGCTCAAGGATGATGGAGAGTGGTAATGGTGGGACAGAACAGAACCAGTGCTCTGCTGCTGCCTACAGTTTTAGGAGGGGTAAGAGGAAGGGAGTGGGAGAGGGGGAAGGAGGAGGGGTAGGGGGTATGGGGAAGGAGGAAGGGGAGGAGGAAAGGGGGAGGGGTCCTGAATTACATAGGTGCAGAGCAGTATGATTGTGATGCACTGTGCAGGGGCAATGGGACTCTTGAGAGATTGGGGGTGAGATGGGGAGAGAGAGAGAGAGAGAGAGAGAGACTACAGTAAAAGCAAACTAGAGAGGAGGGGAAGGGGGGGGGAGGGAGAGATGGGGAGAGAGAGAGAGAGAGAGAGAGAGAGACTACAGTAAAAGCAAACTAGAGAGGAGGGGAAGGGGGAGGGTTGAGGTGCAAGGAAAGAATATCAGGTGAGTGCGGCAATTTGATTTCTGTCAGCGCAGCTGCAGCAGAGCACCCCCAATCAGGAAAGACAGAGAACCCCCGCCCCCTCAGTAAAAATAAGAGACAGAGAGAGAAAGACCCCCTTAGTAAAACTGCAGATGTTAAGAATGATGGCAGGCCCCAGTTCTGGCACGGATGTGAAAGTACGTTATAGTATCAGCCGCCTGTCCTCTGTCCTGTCCTCTGTCCTGTCCTCTGTCCTGTCCTCTGTCCTGTCCTCTGTCCTGTCCCCTGTCCTGTCCTCTACCCTGGCCTGTCCTGTCCTCTGTCCTGGCCTGTCCTCTGTCCTGGCCTGTCCTCTGCCCTGTCCTCTGCCCTGTCCTCTGTCCTGTCCTCTGTCCTGTCCCCTGTCCTCTGTCCTGTCCCCTGTCCTCTGTCTTGTCCCCTGTTCTCTGTCCTACCCTCTGCCCTGTCCTGTCCTCTGTCCTATCCTCTGCGCTGTCCCCTGTCCTCTGTCCTATCCTCTGCCCTGTTCCCTGTCCTGTCCTCTGTCCTGTCCTCTGTCCTGTCCTCTGTCCTGTCCTCTGTCCTGTCCTCTGTCCTGTCCTCTGTCCTGCTAGAGAATAACTACAGATATTTATCCTCATCCTCACGCTACTGAAGATATGTTCTTTGCTCTTTTGTTCTCATGGAAGACTCAATCAATCAATCAATCAATCAATCAATCAATCAATCAATCAATCAATCGTTATTTATAAAACCCTTTTTTTAAACGTCAGCAGTTGTCACAACATGCTTCACAGTTACCTGGCCTAAACCCCAACAACCTGGCCTAAACCCCAACAACCTGGCCTAAACCCCAACCTAAACCACAACAACCTGGCCTAAACCCCAACAACCTGGCCTAAACCCCAACCTAAACCACAACAACCTGGCCTAAACCCCAACAACCTGGCCTAAACCCCAACAACCTGGCCTAAACCCCAACCTAAACCACAACAACCTGGCCTAAACCCCAACAACCTGGCCTAAACCCCAACGACCTGGCCTAAACCCCAACAACCTGGCCTGGCCTAAACCCCAACGACCTGGCCTAAACCCCAACAACCTGGCCTAAACCCCAACAACCTGGCCTAAACCCCAACAACCTGGCCTGGCCTAAACCCCAACAACCTGGCCTAAACCCCAACAACCTGGCCTAAACCCCAACAACCTGACAAAAGAAAGGCCGTTTTCTTTCAAGGTCTTAACACAGTGACCTAAAGATGAACCCCTAACCCTGCACACCAATCAGAAAGACCACCACCTGGATTCACAATGAACCTCTAGGTTGCAGGAGAGCACTAGTTCAGGTACCCTTAACTTCACCTTCACTCAGACATAAACTAAACAAACAAAATAATAGGATCATCTATTCTAATGGTCTTTGGGGGCAATACACATATCGATACACTAGTATGATCAATCATTCAATCAAATGTATTTTATGAAAAGCCTTTTAATAACATCAGTAGTTGTCACAAAGTGCTTTACTGATTACCTGGCCTAAAAACCCCAAAGAGCAAACACTAACCTAGAGTCCTAGAGGGTGATGAGAGAGAAAGAGAGAAAGAGAGAAAGAGAAAGAGAGAGAGAGAGAGAGAGAGAGAGAGAGAGAGAGAGAGAGAGAGAGAGAGAGAGAGAGAGAGAGAGAGAGAGAGAGAGAGGTAGAGAGAGAGAGAGAGAGGTAGAGAGAGAACAAGGACAAAGAGATAGAGAGAGCAGAGAGAGAGGGAGAGGGACAGAAAGGAGAGAGAGAGCGAGAACAAGGACAAAGAGAGAGAGAGAGAGAGAGAGAGCAAAGAGAGGGAGAGGGACAGAAAGGAGAGAGAGAGAGAGAGATTTGATGCAAGTGCAAAAGAGACAAGTCTAGGAGAGAGAGTTCTGCTCTGCAGTACTGAGAGAATGATGAGCCTCTCTCTCTCCTTTCTGTCCCTCTCCCTCTCTCTCTCTCGCTCTCTCTCTCTCTCTTTGTCCTTGTTCTCTCTCTCTCTCTCTCTTTGTCCTTGTTCTCTCTCTCTCTCTCTCTCTCCTTGTTCTCGCTCTCTTGTTCTCTCTCTCTCTCTCTCTCTCTCTCAATTCAATTCAATTCAAAGGGCTTTATTGGCATGGGAAACATGTGTTAACATTGCCAAAGCAAGTGAGGTAGATAATATACAAAAGTGAAATATTGTTAAGTGAAATAAATATAAAACAACCTCTCTCTCTCTCTCTCTCTCTCTATAATATATACTGGTAGCTGGTAGTATATAATATGTAGGCTGTATAATGATCACAAACCGTATATATGATGTATACACTTAGACAGACAACTCTTTAAGGTCACCTCCATTCACATTTCATTTACCTGCATCTTTCTTTCAATAATAAAAACAAAACTGTTCACTCACTGACTCCTCTGTTTTGTGCTCAATCTTCTGCACTAAGACACAACTTCATGATGCCTTCACTGCAGCAGCAGGTCCCTCTGTCTGTCCCGTCCCGTGCAGGCCGTTCCTCTAGCCTCATACTGAGGTGTGAATCCCAAACAGCACCCTGTTCCCTGCGTAGTGCACTACTTTTGACCAGGGCCCACAGGGTGTAGTGCACTACTTTTGACCAGGGCCCACAGGGTGTAGTGCACTACGTACGGAGTAGGGTTCTATTTTGGGACGTCGCCTCAGAGTTCACTCCTACAACTCCTTATCGGTTCATCAGTTCGTGTCTTGATGGTAACATGCATAGTGAAATGTCTTTTCTTACAAACGCCAAACACACACACACACACACACACACACACACACACACACACAAAAACGCAGTAATCAATATCAACGTAATCAATATTCACCTGGCACAACTTACCAATCAATATTCACCTGGCCAATGAGACGATGAACCAACTGAAACAGCTGTCCTAAGCCAAAGAACCGGGAAAACTCCGTGGCATCACCAAGACAACTCACAGAGCAAACTACGCAGAAAGCTGTAATCCACGGACTTATATTAACGTCTACCTTCCTTGCTTACCAAAATCTAACAAAGTAAATAAGGGATAACCTTTGTACGTAAAGACTCCGTCACATTCAAGAACAGACCGGTGTTTCTCCTGAGTCATTTCTCAGTGGAGTGCAGTGCAGTGCAGCAATCCACCGACTGCCTGCTATCTGACACACTCCTGCTATTTAAAGCCTCTCAGAGCAGCCTTCTACCATGTGTTAAACATGGATGGGAGAGCAGCAGAGCCGCAGTGCTGTGTGACTGTCACGGCCGATCACTAACTGGCTAGCTGGGGCTCTGTGACTGTCACGGCCGACCACTAACTGGCTAGCTGGGGCTCTGTGACTGTCACGGCCGATCACTAACTGGCTAGCTGGGGCTCTGTGACTGTCACGGCCGATCACTAACTGGCTAGCTGGGGCTCTGTGACTGTCACGGCCGACCACTAACTGGCTAGCTGGGGCTCTGTGACTGTCACGGCCGATCACTAACTGGCTAGCTGGGGCTCTGTGACTGTCACGGCCGACCACTAACTGGCTAGCTGGGGCTCTGTGACTGTCACGGCCGACCACTAACTGGCTAGCTGGGGCTCTGTGACTGTCACGGCCGACCACTAACTGGCTAGCTGGGGCTCTGTGACCGTCACGGCCAACCACTAACTGGCTAGCTGGGGCTCTGTGACTGTCACGGCCGACCACTAACTGGCTAGCTGGGGCTCTGTGACTGTCACGGCCGACCACTAACTGGCTAGCTGGGGCTCTGTGACTGTCACGGCCGATCACTAACTGGCTAGCTGGGGCTCTGTGACTGTCACGGCCGACCACTAACTGGCTAGCTGGGGCTCTGTGACCGTCAGAGCTCACTAACTGGACTAGCTGGGGCTCTATTACTATGGTCAGACAGTCATTATATTACTATGGTCAGACAGTCATTATATTACTATGGTCAGACAGTCATTATATTACTATGGTCAGACAGTCATTATATTACTATGGTCAGAGCTACTATATTACTGGTCAGACAGTCATTATATTACTATGGTCAGACAGTCATTATATTACTATGGTCAGACAGTCATTATATTACTATGGTCAGACAGTCATTATATTACTATGGTCAGACAGTCATTATATTACTATGGTCAGACAGTCATTATATTACTATGGTCAGACAGTCATTATATTACTATGGTCAGACAGTCATTATATTACTATGGTCAGACAGTCATTATATTACTATGGTCAGACAGTCATTATATTACTATGGTCAGACTGGCATAGACAGCTGTAAGGCTCCTTTAAGAATCACTGGGTCAGCATCACAGAAAGAGAGAGAGCCATGTTAAGGATAAATAAATGACCGTGAGAGAAAATGAACCCTGTCTTACTGCAAGCAGACTCCACCAAAAGCCTATCCAGCCCACAGAGGAAGAGTTGGAATTACAGCATATAGTCCTGAAGACGAAGCCTGAAGAACTAGCTGCAGCGTCACACAAACACAGAAAACTTCCGTTACTCACGGACTCTGTCTTTAGTCTGTTCAGTGGAGCTGGGAGCTGTGGAGCTGGGACGCTGCTGCTGCTGGAAGAGGAGATTATTGTAGCTTCCTTCACGTCGCCGCAAAGTTGACTGCTGCATTGCCTCCTGAACAGAATGACATTGTTTGCTCTCTCTCTCTCTCTCTCTCTCTCTCTCTCTATCCCTCACTCCTCCTCCTTCTCCTGCTCTGTGCTCTCTATTGCTTCCCCTCCTCCTCCTCCTCCTCTTCCTCCTCTTCCTCCTCCTCCTTCTCCTGTTTCGCATGCTCTACTGGCAGCACAAACTGCACCGCTCAGCAGTGTTTCCCCTCTCGCTCTCTCTACCTCTCTCTCTACCTCTCTCTCTCTCTCTACCTCTCTCTCTCTCTACCTCTACCTCTCTCTCTCTCTCTCTCTACCTCTCTCTCTCTCTCTCTACCTCTCTCTCTCTCTCTACCTCTCTCTCTCTCTCTCTCTACCTCTCTCTCTCTCTCTACCTCTCTCTCTCTCTCTACCTCTCTCTCTCTCTCTCTCTCTCTCTCTCTCTCTCTCTCTCTCTCTACCTCTCTCTCTCTCTCTACCTCTCTCTCTCTCTCTCTCTCTACCTCTCTCTCTCTCTCTACCTCTCTCTCTACCTCTCTCTCTCTCTCTACCTCTCTCTCTCTCTCTCTCTACTGCAGCACAGCGGATCCTGCATCATGAGGGGAGAGAGAGAGAGGAGGGCTGCTCTGCGTATCTGAGTGGGACAGCACTTTTAAAGGGGAACAAGGCAGCAGTAACCGACAGGGTCAGTGTGTGTGAACAAGGCAGCAGTAACCTACAGGGTCAGTGTGTTGTCCCTAATGACCCCCTATTCTTGTGGTAATAGGTAAAAAGGTACAAATAAAATTCCCTGGTCAAGAGTAGTGCACTATAAACTAATGGCATAGGGTGCCATTTGGGTCACAGATAGTGTTTGCATAGCCTTAGACCATCCTCCCCCTCACCTCACCCCCTCCATCCCCCTAGCAGGGTAACCAACAAACTCCTCGCGAGAGGGTCCCTTCTCCTCCTCTTCACCCCTCCTCCTCCCTTTCACCCCTCCTCCTCCCTTTCACCCCTCCTCTTCCTCCTCTTCTTCACCCCTCCTCTTCACCCCCTCCTCCTCCTCTTCACCCCTCCTCCTCCTCCTCCTCTTCACCCCTCCTCCTCTTCTTCTTCACCCCTCCTCCTCCTCCTCCTCCTCCTCTTCACCCCTCCTCCTCCTCCTCTTCACACCTACCCCTCCTACTCTTCACCCCTCCTCCTCCTCTTCACCCCTCCTCCTCCTCTTCACACCTACCCCTCCTACTCTTCACCCCTCCTCCTCCTCTTCACCCCTCCTCCTCCTCTTCACCCATCCTCCTGCTCTTCACCCCTCCCCTCCTCCACTTCACCCCTCCTCCTCTTCACCCCTCCTCCTCCTCTTCACCCATCCTCCTGCTCTTCACCCCTCCCCCTCCTCCACTTCACCCCTCCTCCTCCCTCCTCCTCCTTTTCACCCCTCCTCCTCCTCCTCTTCACCCCTCCTCCTCCTCCTTTTCACCCCTCCTCCTCCTCCTTTTCACCCCTCCTCCTCTTCACCCCTCCTCCTCCTTTTCACCCCTCCTCCTCCTCTTCACCCCCTCCTCCTCCTCTTCACCCTCCTTCTCCTCTTCACCCCTCCTCCTCCTCTTCACCCCTCCCCCTCCATTTCACCCCTCCTCCTCCTCTTCACCCCTCCCCCTCCTCCTCTTCACCCCTCCCCTCCTCCTCTTCACCCCTCCCCTCCTCCTCCTCCTCCTTCATCCTCCGCTTTATACATTTTTAAATAGTGCAGCCAAATTATTACACCATCCTTTCAGGATTACAGTAGTGTATACACACACACACACACACCCACACACACACACACACATACACACTCCGCTTCAGAAGTACCAGATTTTATGATTCTCTGGTTGTCCTTATGTCATACTGCCTCTCCGTTCCTTCTAATGTAACATCCCCACTGGGCGTCTCATCTAATGTAACATCCCCACTGGGCGTCTCATGTAATGTAACATCCCCACTGGGCGTCTCATCTAATGTAACATCCCCACTGGGCGTCTCATCTAATGTAACATCCCCACTGGGCGTCTCATCTAATGTAACATCCCCACTGGGCGTCTCATCTAATGTAACATCCCCACTGGGCGTCTCATCTAATGTAACATCCCCACTGGGCGTCTCTTCTAATGTAACATCTCATCTGATGTAACATTCCCACTGGGCGTCTCATCTAATGTAACATCTCATCTAATGTAACATCCCCACTGGGCGTCTCATCTAATGTAACATCTCATCTAATGTAACATCCCCACTGGGCGTCTCATCTAATGTAACATCTCATCTAATGTAACATCCCCACTGGGCGTCTCATCTAATGTAACATTCCCACTGGGCGTCTCATCTAATGAAACATCCCCACTGGGATGTTATTTAAAAGGATCCCAGAACACATTTAACCTGCTCTTTAAAAGATTCCCAGAACACATTTAACCTGTTCTTTAAAAGGATCCCAGAACACATTTAACCTGCTCTTTAAAAGATTCCCAGAACACATTTAATCTGTTCTTTAAAAGGTTCCCAGAACACATTTAATCTGTTCTTTAAAAGGTTCCCAGAACACATTTAATCTGTTCTTTAAAAGGTTCCCAGAATATTTCTTTAGGTTGTGGGAACAGCCTGGTGGGAACACTGTGGGACTAGGTGTGTGCCGACATGGCCATACCCGTAGTTGTACTCATATCTGTAAATTGACAGTTGATAGTCGGATCGGAATTGGACGAAACAGAAATGTTTTAATATGCCCAAGTAGATATTGGCAAAATACCTCCCTGCACGTGTATAGACCAAACAAGTTGCAGGTTAGGAGCAACGTGCAGAGGGGTGTTTGTTTGTCTGTGTGTGTCTGACCTCTGTCTGTGTGTCCTCAACTTGCAGCAGGCAGACCAGTTTTCTGTCACTCAGTCTGAATGCGCATCGGCATTTCATATTCTTTCTCTACCCTCGCCCCACTTGTTAGAAATTGTGCACGTTGATAGCTTGAGAGCAAATGTCCTCGCCATGTGGTTTATCATAGTAGTAGACAAACAGGAGGCAGAAGCAGGCTGAATGATCAGACCCAAACAGAGAAGTGAAAGTGATGGGAGTGGTTGGCGAATAACCGCAGTCAACCTGAAATATTGTGTGGATGAAGGCCGAGTGGGTTAGGGTTAGGGTTAGGGTGTTGAATAAAGAGAAAAGAAATACCTTTTAAAAAATTGTATCCATAAATGTATCATTCTTGTTGAGTTTATATCTATAGGCTACTTTGAGTTTTTACCTTTCATTGTTTTATACCATCTGACATTAGTGTGAAAGACTACGCTTTACGGCCTAACTGAACATGTGTCAAATAGTCTACACAGCCAATCTCCAAATGCTTTAGGGAACAAGCAGAAAACATTAATGTCAATCCACTAGTGGTGTAAAGTACTTCATATTACTACTTAAGTAAAAAATACTTCATAGTACTACTTAAGTAAAAAATAAATCATAGTACTACTTAAGTAAAAAATACTTCATAGTACTACTTAAGAAAAAATACTTTAGTACTACTTAAGTAAAAAATAAATCATAGTACTACTTAAGTAAAAAATACTTCATAGTACTACTTAAGTAAAAAATACTTCATAGTACTACTTAAGTAAAAAATACTTCATAGTACTACTTAAGTAAAAAATATTTCATAGTACTACTTAAGTTAAAATACTTTATAGTACTACTTAAGTAAAAAATACTTCATAGTACTACTTAAGTAAAAAATAAATCATAGTACTACTTAAGTAAAAAATACTTCATAGTACTACTTAAGTAAAAAATACTTCATAGTACTACTTAAGTAAAAAATATTTCATAGTACTACTTAAGTAAAAAATACTTCATAGTACTACTTAAGTAAAAAAATATTTCATAGTACTACTTAAGTAAAAAATACTTCATAGTACTATTTAAGTAAAAATACTTTATAGTACTACTTTATAGTGCTACATTTTTGGGGGGTATCTGTACTTTGCTTTACTATTACATACAGTACATTTTAACAATTACATTTACTTTTGTTACTTAGGTATATTTAAAACCAAATACTTTTAGACTTTTATTCAAGTAGTATTTTACTGGGTGACTTTCCATTTTACTTGAGTCATTTTCTATTAAGGTATCTTTACTTTGACTCAAGTATGACAATTAGGTACTTTTTCCACCACTACAATCCACTGAGGCAAAAAGGACATTGTCGATTTTAAGTTTAATTCAATTAGACAAAAGCTGCGAAAGGAGAGTTGAAAATAAAGAGAAGGGAGGAGCCAGTTTGGTGAAGCGGTAAAAGAGGATGATGATTGAGAGGCGTCATACAAATTCAACAGTTACAAGACAGTGCTTTAAATAGGCCTATGGAATGTCAAGGAAACTGTAGACTATACTGTTTAGATGGGTTAAACGGAAACTGCAATCTGGACACTGACTGTAGGTCTATAACCTCTCACATAATCTTAATAATAAATCCTGCAGAATTAATAATTTATTGTAGTAAAATTAAACACCTATATGTAGGCAAAATGTTGACTTGGGAACAGGAGTGGAGAATTTTCTTTATTTTTATTTCAACATCTTGAGAGAAATGCGCGTGCTCATTAAATACCATCTGCAGAGGTCCTGTCTTTATCAGTGTCATAAAAGCTGATAGCATTTCAACCACATTAAATATGCATTGAAGTCGAAATGAAATAATATCAGAAACAACGTTTGGTCGTTTTCACAGATTTCCGTTTCCTTAATAACTGGTCAAACTGATGTCATTTGGACACAGAAAATCGTTCCTGTTTTTTTTATATTTTTGCTGCGTTATTTCATTTTCTCCCCGGTCCCTAAACATCTGCTCCATGAAAAAAGATGACAGGGAATTGTTTTACCAATGTCAACTAGAGCGAAGAATTCATTCTATCGATCTATTACATTATTCTGTTGAGCAACGGTTTATGTTGTGTTCTAGTGCAACATATAGCAACAGAAGAGAAGCTACATGTATCTCATTATAGACAAGTTGACGAACAAATAGCCTGCCAAAATGTCGGAAATTATAAGAAGAAACATATCGAAATCAGGCAATAACAACAACAAAAAACCTGCACCCCCTGTCAAAAATTGTTAATTTGACTAGCCTATAGCACATTTTCTATATTTGCAGGTTAGGGTTGGGTGTGGGCCTTAGATTTTCACTTTATGACGTATAGCTCGGTGATTGCAGATGAACAAACAGCTGACCCGTGCACCACTAGCGAGCGAACAGAGAAATACAAATTAACTCTATCCAATCAGAACAGGAGAATCAACGTTCAGCCCGCCCTTCTCTTTTACAGACAGGCTAACTAGCCAGTTGAGTTATTTAGATCGCGTACATTAGCACCTCACTTGACTGACATGAGAAAGATTCGTGCTGGCCACGAAATAATTTTTTCCAGAAAATTGCCAATATCAAGTTGCGATAGTCGTTTTGTCCGACTACTTGGCACACCTCTAGTGGGGACATCAAAAAATATATGTTTCCAAAACACAAAAACTGTCCGGTTGTGTGGATAATTCTACAATGTTTCTTTTAGGTTGTAAAAAAAACCATTCACCTGATGTTACAAGAACGTTCCCAGAACACATTTAGTATTTATTTTATTTTAAACGTTCCCAGAATGTTTCTTTAGGTTGTGGGATCATTGTGGGGATATGAACAACAGATAGGTTCCCAAAACACTAAAACTGCCCAGTTGTACTGACATTCAGATAATGTTCGTATCAGGGTGAAACAGGAGATTCCTATAATGTAAAAATGTTGACAGAACACCTGGTAAAATTCTTTAAAGGTTCCCAGAACATTTAATTAAGTTATGGGAGTAGTAAGAATATTTTTTGGTGATATTCACATATAATCAGTTTGTGAAGTTCAGAGCATATTTGTTTTTAAACATAATATTCGATTGATGTACACTCAATATACATTTGACCATGTCTTGGAGTTCCTCAGAACATGTACAATAACCACAATGTTCTCAGAATGTACATTTGTTTAGTTCTAAAGACAGGTTTTAATAAATAAATACAAATCCTCTGCACCACCAGGGAAGCTCTCAAATATATGTATATTTCTTTCAGTACATAGCCACGGCAGTATGGTCAATCAGGAATTCCATGCTTCCTTTTTTAAAAATCTTTCTTAGACAGGGATATACTGGTAACTGAGTTTTTCACCCCCCTCTTCATATGCTGTGTACTTCTGGGCCCATATTTACAAGGTGTCCAAGACTACTGAGTGCTGATCTAGGATCACATGTGCTTTTCAGAATATAAGCAATAAGGGGACAAGGGGATCTTTTGCACTCCATTATTTCTATCTCTACTTTGCACATTCTTCCACTGCAACTCTACCATTCCAGTGTTTTACTTGCTATATTGTATTTACTTTACCTCCCTTATCTCACCTCATTTGCTCACATTGTATATATTTCTACTGTATCATTGACTGTATGTTTGTTTTACTCCATGTGTAACTCTGTGTTGTTGTATGTGTCGAACTGCTTTGCTTTATATTGGCCAGGTCGCAATTGTAAATGAGAACTTGTTCTCAACTTGCCTACCTGGTTAAATAAAGGTGAAATTAAAAATTAAAAATCAAGCATTTTAAAGTAGGAATTAAATCAGGTCCGTTTAAAAAAAAACATTGAACAGTCAAGTTTTACACAATGATGATTTTTTAATTGTATTTTTTACAATTGTCTAAATTTTGCATTTCTGACTGGATTTATACATCTGGATGAAATAAAGACATCCTCTCTTCTAGTAGATTATATCTGAGCCTCCATTTTTGTCAAAATTAACATTGATAAGGTATATGTGGGATTGAACCTTTAATCTTGAGCTCTGCATGCAGATCATTTACCCACTGTTCCACCTGGGGATAACTGGGGATAACTGGGGATAACTGGGGATAACTGTGGTGTTCTGTATTTTTGTTCTGTCTAATATGGTCAATCAGAACACAGAACGTACGATCCTATCCCTCTGGTGCCCCATTGTCTCTGGTCAAAAGTAGTGCACTGAATAGGGTGCCATTTGAGACGGATCCAGCCTGGCTGTCCTGCTGAATAGGGTGCCATTTGAGACGGATCCAGTCTGGCTGTCCTGCTGAATAGGGTGCCATTTGAGACGGATCCAGTCTGGCTGTCCTGCTGAATAGGGTGCCATTTGAGACGGATCCAGCCTGGCTGTCCTGCTGAATAGGGTGCCATTTGAGACGGATCCAGCCTGGCTGTCCTGCTGAATAGGGTGCCATATGAGACGGATCCAGCCTGGCTGTCCTGCTGAATAGGGTGCCATCCAGTCTGGCTGTCCTGCTGAATAGGGTGCCATTTGAGACGGATCCAGCCTGGCTGTCCTGCTGAATAGGGTGCCATTTGAGACGGATCCAGCCTGGCTGTCCTGCTGAATAGGGTGCCATTTGAGACGGATCCAGCCTGGCTGTCCTGCTGAATAGGGTGCCATTTGAGACGGATCCAGCCTGGCTGTCCTGCTGAATAGGGTGCCATTTGAGACGGATCCAGCCTGGCTGTCCTGCTGAATAGGGTGCCATTTGAGACGGATCCAGTCTGGCTGTCCTGCTGAATAGGGTGCCATTTGAGACGGATCCAGTCTGGCTGTCCTGCTGAATAGGGTGCCATTTGAGACGGATCCAGTCTGGCTGTCCTGCTGAATAGGGTGCCATTTGAGACGGATCCAGCCTGGCTGTCCTGCTGAATAGGGTGCCATTTGAGACGGATCCAGCCTGGCTGTCCTGCTGAATAGGGTGCCATATGAGACGGATCCAGTCTGGCTGTCCTGCTGAATAGGGTGCCATTTGAGACGGATCCAGCCTGGCTGTCCTGCTGAATAGGGTGCCATTTGAGACGGATCCAGCCTGGCTGTCCTGCTGAATAGGGTGCCATTTGAGACGGATCCAGCCTGGCTGTCCTGCTGAATAGGGTGCCATTTGAGACGGATCCAGCCTGGCTGTCCTGCTGAATAGGGTGCCATTTGAGACGGATCCAGCCTGGCTGTCCTGCTGAATAGGGTGCCATTTGAGACGGATCCAGTCTGGCTGTCCTGCTGAATAGGGTGCCATTTGAGACGGATCCAGCCTGGCTGTCCTGCTGAATAGGGTGCCATTTGAGACGGATCCAGCCTGGCTGTCCTGCTGAATAGGGTGCCATTTGAGACGGATCCAGCCTGGCTGTCCTGCTGAATAGGGTGCCATTTGAGACGGATCCAGTCTGGCTGTCCTGCTGAATAGGGTGCCATATGAGACGGATCCAGTCTGGCTGTCCTGCTGAATAGGGTGCCATATGAGACGGATCCAGTCTGGCTGTCCTGCTGAATAGGGTGCCATATGAGACGGATCCAGTCTGGCTGTCCTGCTGAATAGGGTGCCATATGAGACGGATCCAGTCTGGCTGTCCTGCTGAATAGGGTGCCATTTGAGACGGATCCAGCCTGGCTGTCCTGCTGAATAGGGTGCCATTTGAGACGGATCCAGCCTGGCTGTCCTGCTGTTTCCCATCACTGGTTTGTGTAACATAAGCAGTGCAACAGGAAGGATCTCTGTCTTGTCCACACGCCGTTTCTCTCCTTTGTCCCCCCCCCACAGCATACTGTATCTCTCCTGTCGCATACAGGTCTGAAATATCACCCTCGATCCCCTGTCTCGCTCGCTCGCTCTCTCTCTCCTCAATCTAGTACACTCCCTATGACACTAGGTAAAATGCCCCGGCAGCATCTTTCTCTCTCTCTCAATTCAATTCAATTCAATGGGCTTCATTGGCATGGGAAAAATATGTTAACATTGCCAAAACAAGTGAAGTAGATAATAAAAAAAAGTGAAATAAACAATAAAAATTAACAGTAAACATTACACACACAAAAGTTCCAAAAGAATAAAAGGCATTTCAAATGTCATATAACAATGTACAAATGGTTAATGTACAGAAGAGAAAATAAATAAACCTAAATATGGGTTGTATTTACAATGGTGTTTGTTCTTTCCTGGTTGCTCTTTTCTTAAGGCAACAGGTCACAAATCTTGCTGCTGTGATGTCACACTGTGGTATTTCACCCAGTAGATATGGGAGGTTAGCTAAATTGTTTTTACTTGTGAATTGTTTGTGTATCTGTGTATTTTGAGGGTAATATGTGTTTCTAAATATGGTCATACATTTGGCAGGAGGTTAGGAAGTGCAGCTCAGTTTCCACCTCATTTTGTGGGCAGTGTGCACATAGCCTGTCTTCTCTTGAGAGCCAAGTCTGCCTACGGCGGCCTTTCTCAATAGCAAGGCTATGCTCACTGAGTCTGTACATAGTCAAAGATTTCCTTAAGTTTGGGTCAGTCACAGTGTTCAGGTATTCTGCCACTGTGTACTCTCTGTTTGGGGCCAAATAGCATTCTAGTTTGCTCTGTTTTTTGTTGTTAATTCTTTCCAATGTGTCAAGTAATTATCTTTTTGTTTTCTCATGATTTGGTTGGGTCTAATTGTGTCGCTGTCCTGGGGCTCTGTGGGGTGTGTTTGTATTTGTGAACACAGCCCCAGCTTGCTTAGGGGACTCAGGTTCATCTCTCTGTAGGTGATGGCTTTGTTATGGAACAACCATAAAGGGCAATGGGTTCTATAACTGATTCAAGTATTTTTAGCCAGATCGTTCACAGCTTTGTGGAAGTTACCTGTGGCGCTGATGTTTAGGCCAAGGTATGTATCGTTTTTTGTGTGCTTTAGGGCAACGGTGTCTAGATGGAATTTGTATTTGTGGTCCTGGTGACTGAACCTTTTTTGGAACACCATTATTTTTGTTTGACTGAGATTTACTGTCAGGTCCCAGGTCTGTCCATGGATTCTTCAATTACATTGATTTCTGACGTGCTGTTCCTTCTTTTTCCGTACTGTATTTCTGTATCGTTTTAGTGATTCATCATAGTGAAGGCTGTTAATTTTCTTCGGTTTTCTTTTTGAAATTTTTAGATTTGATAGGGAAGCTGAGATATCAAATATATTGTTTAGGTTTTCTACGTTTACACCTTCACTATTACAGTGGAACGTTTTGTCAGGAAGTTGTCTAAAAGGGCTTGAATTTGTTGTTGCCCAATTGTTTTTTGGTAGGTGTCCACATTACATTCCTTCTATCTCTAGTATTTCCTAATATTACTCAGTTCCTTTGGCTTTGATGCCTCATCATTGAATATTGCTCTGTTCAAGTAGACTGTGATTTTGCTGTGATCTGACTGGGGTGTCAGTGAGCTGACTGAACGCTCTGAGAGACTCTGGGTTGAGGTCGGTGATAAAGTAGTCTACAGTACTACTGCCAAGAGATGAGCTATATGTATACCTACCATAGGAGTCCCCTCAAAGCCTACCATTGACTATGTACATACCCAGCGTGCGACAGAGTTGCAGGAGTTGTGACCCATTTTTGTTGGTTATGTTATCTTAGTTGTGCATAGGGGGTCATATGGGGGAGGTAATGCTGTCACCTCCAGGTAGGTGTTTGTCCCCCTGTGTGCTGAGGGTGTCAGGTTCTTTTCCGGTTCTGGCATTTAAGTCACCACAGACTAGTACATGTCCCTTGGCCTGGAAATGATTGATTTCCCCCTCTAGGATGGGGAAACTGTCTTCATTCAAATCAAATCTAATTTATTTATAAAGTCCTTCTTACATCAGCTGATATCTCAAAGTGCTGTACAGAAACCCAGCCTAAACCCCAAACAGCAAGAAATGAAGGTGTAGAAGCACGGTGGCTAGGAAAAACTCCCTAGAAAGGCCAAAACCTAGGAAGAAACCTAGAGAGGAACCAGGGTATGTGGGGTGGCCAGTCCTCTTCTGGCTGTGCTGGGTGGAGATTATAACAGAACATGGCCAAGATGTTCAAATGTTCATAAATTTCCAGCATGGTCAAATAATAATAATCACAGTGGTTGTCGAGGGTGCAGCAAGTCAGCACCTCAGGAGTAAATGTCAGTTGGCTTTTCATAGTCGATCATTCAGAGTATCTCTACAGCTCCTGCTGTCTCTAGAGAGTTGAAAACAGCAGGTCTGGGACAGGTAGCACGTCCAGTGAACAGGTCAGGGTTCCATAGCCGCAGGCAGAGCATTTGAAACTGGAGCAGCAGCACGGCCAGGCGGACTGGGGACAGCAAGGAGTCATCAGGCCAGGTAGTCCTGAGGCATGGTCCTAGGGCTCAGGTCCTCCGAGAGAGAGAAAGAAGGAGAGAATTAGAGAACGCACACTTAAATTCACACAGGACACCGGATAAGACAGGAGAAATACTCCAGATATAACAGACTGACCCTAGCCCTCCGACACATAAACTACTGCAGTATAAATACTGGAGGCTGAGACAGGAGGGGTCATTAAAGTATGGAGATTCTAGTGGGGGGGTTATAGGTAGCACACAGGAGGACTTTTTTCTCTGTTAAGATAATTTCCTTTTGAATTTCTACCCAAAATGTAAAATGTTCCTGTTTTGATTAATTTAATGGAGTGAGTTAGGTCTGCTCTATACCAAATTAGCATACCCCCTGAGTACCTTCCCTGTTTCACACCTGGTAGTTTGGTGGATGGGACTAGCAGTTCTCTGTAACCTAGAGGGCAACCAGTGGGTCTGTCTCCTCTATACCATGTTTCTCGTAAGATGACAATGTCTGTATTTAAGATTTCTTTGGTGAAGTCCAGGTTCCTGCTCTTTAGGCCGAAGGGAGATGACCACAGGCTTGGGAAATTCCAGGATGAGATAGGGAAGGCTTTGTGTTCCATAAAGTGTCCAATGTTGTTGGTCGTGTGGTTTGGCCTCAAGCCAGTAAGTGTGAGCAGAGCCTGCTGAGCATCTGGTACATACCATCGGCTCGGGCTAGTGTAAGAGTGGGGGTTGGGCCTGTTTGCCTGCTCAAGGCCTGGGCGTATGTGTTCTCTCTCTCTCTCTCTCGTGTGTGTGTGTGCAACCGTGTGTGTGTGTGTGTGCGACCGTGTGTGTGTGTGCGCGTGTGCGTGCGGCCGTGTGTGTGTGTGTGTGTGCGTGCGACCGTGTGTGTGTGTGTGCGCGACCGTGTGTGTGTGACCGTGTGTGTGTGTGTGTGTGTGCGCGCGACCGTGTGTGTGTGTGTGTGTGTGTCCGTGTGCGTGTGTGTGTGTGCGCGACCGTGTGTGTGTGTGTGTGCGACCGTGTGTGTGTGTGTGTGTGTGTGTGTGTGCGACCGTGTGTGTGTGTTCGCGACCGTGTGTGTGTGTGTGCGACCGTGTGTGTGTGTGTGACCGTGTGTGTGTGACCGTGTGTGTGTGTGACCGTGTGTGTGTGTGACCGTGTGTGTGTGTGTGACCGTGTGTGTGTGACCGTGTGTGTGTGTGACGTGTGTGTGTGTGTGACCGTGTGTGTGTGTGTGTGTGTGTGTGACCGTGTGTGTGTGTGTGACCGTGTGTGTGTGTGTGTGACCGTGTGTGTGTGTGTGTGTGACCGTGTGTGTGTGTGACTGTGTGTGTGTGTGACCGTGTGTGCGTGTGCGTGCGACCGTGTGTGTGTGTGTGTGCGACCGTGTGTGTGTGTGCGCGTGTGCGTGCGGCCGTGTGTGTGTGTGTGTGTGTGCGTGCGACCGTGTGTGTGTGTGTGTGCGCGACCGTGTGTGTGTGACCGTGTGTGTGTGTGTGTGCGCGCGACCGTGTGTGTGTGAGTGTCCGTGTGCGTGTGTGTGTGTGCGCGACCGTGTGTGTGTGTGTGCGACCGTGTGTGTGTGTGTGTGTGTGTGTGCGACCGTGTATGTGTGTTCGCGACCGTGTGTGTGTGTGTGTGTGTGTGTGCGACCGTGTGTGTGTGTGTGACCGTGTGTGTGTGACCGTGTGTGTGTGTGTGACCGTGTGTGTGTGACCGTGTGTGTGTGTGACCGTGTGTGTGTGTGACCGTGTGTGTGTGTGTGACCGTGTGTGTGTGTGTGACCGTGTGTGTGTGTGTGTGACCGTGTGTGTGTGTGTGACCGTGTGTGTGTGTGTGACCGTGTGTGTGTGTGTGACCGTGTGTGTGTGTGTGTGTGTGACCGTGTGTGTGTGTGTGTGTGTGTGTGTGTGTGTGTGTGTGTGTGTGTGTGTGTGTGTGTATATCCCTCATCCCCTCTACATGCAGGGCTGTTCAGTAATGACATCCCTCTGATAAATAACACACGAGGCTGAGGCCCTTTTACATGTCTGATTATATTACAGTCCCAACTGTCAGAACAGCCTCTCACTCTACACTACTTTATGCTGAGATGGCTCTGGTCTAAAGTAGTTGTCCATATAGGGAATAAGGTTTCCTATGTTTGCGGTGTGGACAGGCCCCTGCTACCCATCTGCCTAAAAGCAGATGACATGGTCAGAACAGAACAACGTCTTGTCATCCTGCTCGGCTCTCATTCACATATCACCCTGAGATGTCTACTACTCAAGGGCAATACGTAAGACGTACTATAGACCAACCTGTACTGTATGTGAGACTCTTTGTTTTGTCAATGATCACTAGTCTATCAGTAGTATATTCATAGTCTATCAGTAGTCTATCAGTAGTCTATCAGTAGTCTATCACTAGTATATTCATAGTCTATCACTAGTCGATCACTAGTCGATCACTAGTCGATCACTAGTCGATCACTAGTCTATTAATTGCTGATGTTTTTACCAAACATAGAAATATAATTTTGCAGTGTGACTCTGGCCTACTGCGGCCCGGCCTATTGCTTCACGACCCTATTGATCTGTCCAGTGAAGATAACAGGAGCGTTGATTCATCCCTTCGGTAGCGTGCTAGGTGTCAACCATCAGGCCATGCTCAGTCTCAATGGTCTTCAATCAAGACAAGATTTGAAAGTGTCTCTGTGAACTAACGGATTCCTGCGTGGAGCTGGTTATGCATTTCTGATTTGCAAAAAGGTTTGAAGGTTTTTTTCAGCTCCAGCATGACAGCTATTTTGGGCAGATGTATTACTTATCCTACTCACTACATTGTCATGGTATACACGTGTCATTGGTGAATCTGTTTTCTCCACTAGAGAGAGGTAAAAGTGTCTCTGGACTCCTGCATGGATCCTGACTCAGTACGCATGACTAATTCTGCAGACGTTTCAAGATTTTTTTTTTTTTTTTTTTTGCAGCGAAACTGCTAGAAGCTGATGCAATCCTACTATGATCCTTACTGCATTGTCATGTTATACACTTGTATTTGACAAATCTGCCTTCTTTCTAGTAGAATAAATAGCGCGTCAGGCGTAAAGTGTTTTCGGGCTGATTCCTGGACACTTTATGCTTGACTAATTCTGCAGACGTTTCAACGTGATTATTTTTCAACAGTTAAACCAACGTATTGAAGCGACATGGGTCTCAATGTCCCTTCCTTGTCTAATTAAAAGGTTTCAATCAAATACACAATTATTTAGTTTTCATCCTTACTGCATTGGAATGTTACTGTAGCAGGACTGGGGTCCTTGATGATTCTGTACTCTCCAGTTGAAAAGGTAACACGACTGATGTAACAGTGTTGTCTGCACCCAGTACCGTATGCATGATTAATTCTGCTGACATGCTTTTGCTATTGCAGTTATTTATTATTATTTTTTTGCACCACACAACTGCCAGAGGCTGATTTATTACTAGTATAAACCTGACTTCAGGTTACTACAACACACTTGTCCTTAAATTATCTGTTTTCTCCCGTCTCCTGTTGTCTCCAAGGTAACATAAAAGACATTCAGACAGCAGGGCTCAGTGGGCAGAAAGCTATTCATTTCTCTTGTCTTACTCAAAGCTGGTTATTTCATTCTCACTACAGACGAGTTGATTCAATCCAAAAGGGAAAACCTGACTTTGCTAATTAGTTGCTGTGTTGTGTGAGGAGGAGGAAGCTGAGGAGGAAGCTGAGGAGGAAGCTGAGGAGGAAGCTGAGGAGGAAGCTGAGGAGGAAGCTGAGGGTAGCCGCATCGTTAATTAACTGCTGGTTTCTGATTGGACTTTCTTTAATTGGACAGAAATCACATGACATTTCATTAGTAAATATATGGGGTATCATGGTTGATACATGGTCATTAGTAATTATGTGGAGGTATCCTGGTCGATACAAGGTCATTAGTAATTATATGTAAGTATGACGGTCATTAGTAATTATATGGGTATGACGGTCATTAGTAATTATATGGGTATGACGGTCATTAGTAATTATATGGGTATGACGGTCATTAGTAATTATATGGAGGTATCACGGTCATTAGTAATTATATGTAGGTATCACGGTCATTAGTAATTATATGGAGGTATCACGGCCATTAGTAATTATATGGAGGTATCACGGCCATTAGTAATTATATGGAGGTATCACGGTCATTAGTAATTATATGGAGGTATCACGGCCATTAGTAATTATATGGAGGTATCACGGTCATTAGTAATTATATGGAGGTATCACGGTCATTAGTAATTATATGGAGGTATCACGGCCATTAGTAATTATTTGGAGGTATCACGGCCATTAGTAATTATTTGGAGGTATCACGGTCATTAGTAATTATATGGGTATCACGGCCATTAGTAATTATATGGAGGTATCACGGTCATTAGTAATTATATGGGTATCACGGCCATTAGTAATTAAATGGAGGTATCACGGCCATTAGTAATTATATGGAGGTATCACGGCCATTAGTAATTATATGGGTATGACGGTCATTAGTAATTATATGGGTATGACGGTCATTAGTAATTATATGGGTATGACGGTCATTAGTAATTATATGGGTATGACGGTCATTAGTAATTATATGGGTATGACGGTCATTAGTAATTATATGGGTATGACGATCATTAGTAATTATATGGGTATGACGGTCATTAGTAATTATATGGGTATGACGGTCATTAGTAATTATATGGGTATGACGGTCATTAGTAATTATATGGGTATGACGGTCATTAGTAGGTCATTAGTAATTATATGGAGGTATCACGGTCATTAGTAATTATATGGAGGTATCACGGTCATTAGTAATTATATGGGTATCAGGTCATTAGTAATTATATGGAAATCACGGTCATTAGTAATTATATGGGTATCAAATATTAGTAATTATATGGAGGTATCACGGCCATTAGTAATTATATGGAGGTATCACGGCCATTAGTAATTATATGGGTATCACGGTCATTAGTAATTATATGGAGGTATCACGGTCATTAGTAATTATATGGAGGTATCACGGTCATTAGTAATTATATGGAGGTATCAGGTCATTAGTAATTATATGGGTATCACGGTCATTAGTAATTATATGGGTATCACGGTCATTAGTAATTATATGGGTATCACGGTCATTAGTAATTATATGGGTATCATGGTCGATACACAGTAATTACACAGTAATAACCTATGAACTATGTCTAGATTTTTCTAACCTATCACAGTTTTTTCAAATTCAAAAACTTTTTTTTAATCCCTTCAATTAAAAAGCAAAGTCAGATATCAAATACAGTATCATCATCCTTAACATGTAATACAGCTGTTATAACCAGACAGACAGACGGACTGGTGGAGAGTTGAGTTAGCAGCAGACAGACAGTCAGAGACTGGTGGAGAGTTGAGTTAGCAGCAGACAGACAGACAGAGACTGGTGGAGCGTTGAGTTAGCAGCAGACAGACAGACAGACAGACAGACAGACAGACAGACAGACAGACAGACAGACAGACAGACAGACAGACAGACAGACAGACAGACAGACAGACAGACAGACAGACAGACAGACAGACAGACAGACAGAGACTGGTGGAGAGTTGAGTTAGCAACAGACAGACAGACAGACACTGGTGGAGAGTTGAGTTAGCAACAGACAGACAGACAGACAGACAGACAGACAGACAGAGACAGACAGACAGACAGACAGACAGACAGACAGACAGACAGACAGACAGACAGACAGACAGACAGACAGACAGAGACTGGTGGGGAGTTGAGTTAGCAACAGACAGACAGACTGACGGACTGGTGGAGAGTTGAGTTAGCGACAGACAGACAGACAGACAGACAGACAGACAGACAGACAGACAGACAGACAGACAGACAGACAGAGACAGACAGACAGAGACTGGTGGGGAGTTGAGTTAGCAACAGACAGACAGACTGACGGACTGGTGGAGAGTTGAGTTAGCAACAGACAGACGGACTGGTGGGGAGTTGAGTTAGCAACAGACAGACAGACGGACTGGTGGAGAGTTGAGTTAGCAGCAGACAGACAGACAGAGACTGGTGGGGAGTTGAGTTAGCAACAGACAGACTGGTGGGGAGTTGAGTTAGCAACAGACAGACAGACAGAGACTGGTGGAGAGTTGAGTTAGCAGCAGACAGACGGACTGGTGGGGAGTTGAGTTAGCAACAGACAGACAGACAGACGGACTGGTGGAGAGTTGAGTTAGCAACAGACAGACAGACTGACGGACTGGTGGAGAGTTGAGTTAGCAACAGACAGACAGACTGACGGACTGGTGGAGAGTTGAGTTAGCAACAGACAGACAGACTGAGACTGGTGGAGAGTTGAGTTAGCAACAGACAGACAGACTGACGGACTGGTGGAGAGTTGAGTTAGCAACAGACAGACAGACAGACAGAGACAGACAGACTGGTGGAGAGTTGAGTTAGCAACAGACAGACAGACTGACGGACTGGTGGAGAGTTGAGTTAGCAACAGACAGACGGACTGGTGGGGAGTTGAGTTAGCGGCAGACAGACAGACAGAGACTGGTGGAGAGTTGAGTTAGCAACAGACAGACAGACAGACTGGTGGGGAGTTGAGTTAGCAACAGACAGACAGACTGAGACTGGTGGAGAGTTGAGTTAGCAACAGACAGACAGACAGAGACTGGTGGAGAGTTGAGTTAGCAACAGACAGACAGACAGACAGACAGACAGACAGACAGACAGACAGACAGACAGACAGACAGACAGACAGAGACTGGTGGAGAGTTGAGTTAGCAACAGACAGACAGACAGACAGACAGACAGAGACAGACAGAGACAGAACAGACAGAGACTGGTGGAGAGTTGAGTTAGCAACAGACAGACGGACTGGTGGGGAGTTGAGTTAGCAGACAGACAGACAGACGGACTGGTGGAGAGTTGAGTTAGCAACAGACAGACGGACTGGTGGAGAGTTGAGTTAGCAACAGACAGACAGACAGACTGGTGGGGAGTTGAGTTAGCAACAGACAGACAGACTGACGGACTGGTGGAGAGTTGAGTTAGCAACAGACAGACAGACAGAGACTGGTGGGGAGTTGAGTTAGCAACAGACAGACAGACAGACGGACTGGTGGAGAGTTGAGTTAGCAGCAGACAGACAGACAGAGACTGGTGGAGAGTTGAGTTAGCAACAGACAGACGGACTGGTGGGGAGTTGAGTTAGCAACAGACAGACAGACAGACGGACTGGTGGAGAGTTGAGTTAGCAACAGACAGACAGACAGAGACTGGTGGAGAGTTGAGTTAGCAGCAGACAGACAGACAGAGACTGGTGGAGAGTTGAGTTAGCGACAGACAGACAGACAGACAGACAGACAGACAGACAGACAGACAGACAGACAGACAGACAGACAGACAGACAGACAGACAGACAGACAGACGGACTGGTGGAGAGTTGAGTTAGCGACAGACAGACAGACAGATGGAGAGTTATTTTAATTTATTTCACCTTTATTTAACCAGGTAGGCCAGTTGAGAACACCTTTATTTAACCAGGTAGGCCAGTTGAGAACGCCTTTATTTAACCAGGTAGGTTAGTTGAGAACACCTTTATTTAACCAGGTAGGCTAGTTGAGAACACCTTTATTTAACCAGGTAGGCCAGTTGAGAACACCTTTATTTAACCAGGTAGGCCAGTTGAGAACACCTTTATTTAACCAGGTAGGCCAGTTGAGAACACCTTTATTTAACCAGGTAGGCCAGTTGAGAACACCTTTATTTAACCAGGTAGGCTAGTTGAGAACACCTTTATTTAACCAGGTAGGCTAGTTGAGAACACCTTTATTTAACCAGGTAGGCCAGTTGAGAACACCTTTATTTAACCAGGTAGGCCAGTTGAGAACACCTTTATTTAACCAGGTAGGCCAGTTGAGAACACCTTTATTTAACCAGGTAGGCCAGTAGAGAACACCTTTATTTAACCAGGTAGGCCAGTTGAGAACACCTTTATTTAACCAGGTAGGCCAGTTGTGAACACCTTTATTTAATAAGGTAGGCCAGTTGTGAACACCTTTATTTAACCAGGTAGGCCAGTTGAGAACACCTTTATTTAACCAGGTAGGCCAGTTGAGAACAAGTTCTCATTTAAAACTGCGACATGGCCAAGATAAAGCAAAGCAGTGCAACAAAAACAACACAGAGTTACACATAAACAAACGTACAGTCAATAACACAGTAGAAAAGTCTATAGACAGAGTGTGCAAATGGAGTGAGGAGGTAAAGCAATAAATAGGCCACAGTAGCGAAGTAATTACCATTTAGCAAATTAACACTGGAGTGATAAATGTGCAGATGATGAGGTGTAAGTAGTGATACTGGTGTACAAAAGAGCAGAAAAGTACATAAAAACAATATGGGGATGAGGTAGGTAGATTGTCCGTCTGTAAATAGCTGTGTACAGCTGCAGAATAATAATAGAATAACAAATAATTACATCATTATTGAATCCACAACGTGTGGGCGTCTCTACAGTGGGTGACTTCCACAAGTATACCTTTGAGGTAAAGTGATTTCACATGGAAGCGTACATCATGCAGGAATAATAATGTATATATTTACACTCTGGCTATGTTTTAGCAAAGGTTAATGTTGATATTTTTTTTATTTTATTTAACTAGGCAAGTCAGTTAAGAACAAATTCTTATTTACAATGACAGCCTACCAGGGAACAGTGGGCTAACTGCCTTTTTCAGAGAACGACAGATATTTACCATGTCAGCTCAGGGATTCGATCCAGAAACCTTTCGGTTACTGGCCCAACGCTCTAACAACTAGGCTACCTGGCGCCCCTGGACTAGAATTCATAATGATCTTAAAATTGGTTAAGTGTCAGGTGCTTTAAAAGTCCCATCAGCTCTGTGTGTGTGTGTGTGTTTAAAAATTAAAAAAATAGGCCACTATGTCTCACTCAGCATTAAAGAGATTGGAGTAACACCCACCCCCCTGTGCCACTCCAAGTGGCTGATGATATAAGTCTAGGGCCTACAGCTCTGTGACTGGCTGGTCTAGGGCCTACAGCTCTGTGACTGGCTGGTCTAGGGCCTACAGCTCTGTGACTGGCTGGTCTAGGGCCTACAGCTCTGTGACTGGCTGGTCTAGGGCCTACAGCTCTGTGACTGGCTGGTCTAGGGCCTACAGCTCTGTGACTGGCTGGTCTAGGGTCTACAGCTCTGTGACTGGCTGGTCTAGGGCCTACAGCTCTGTGACTGGCTGGTCTAGGGCCTACAGCTCTGTGACTGGCTGGTCTAGGGCCTACAGCTCTGTGACTGGCTGGTCTAGGGTCTACAGCTCTGTGACTGGCTGGTCTAGGGCCTACAGCTCTGTGACTGGCTGGTCTAGGGCCTACAGCTCTGTGACTGGCTGGTCTAGGGCCTACAGCTCTGTGACTGGCTGGTCTAGGGCCTACAGCTCTGTGACTGGCTGGTCTAGGGCCTACAGCTCTGTGATTGGTCATGAGCTCGGACTTTGTAAACTGTCAGAGCATCCGGCACCACTTCACAACATAGGAATAGAAGACAGGTTAACTAAATATAAAACTAAATGTATTGTATTTGGTTCAAAACATTCTGTAAAACCTAAACGTTAACTGGAGTTGTATATAAAGTGTGTGAACATTGAGCAAGTTGAGGAAGCTAAACTCCTAGGAGTAACATTGAATAGTCCATTATCATGTTTAAGTCATATTCACAAAGTTGTTGTGAAGATGGGTAGAGGTACAGTTGAAGTCAGAAGTTTACATACAACCTTAGCCAAATACATTTAACTCAGTTTCACAATTTCTGACATTTAATCCTCGTAAAAATTCCCTGTCTTCGGTCAGTTAGGATCACCACTTTATTTTAAGAATGTGAAATGTCTGAATCATAGTAGAGAGAATTATTTATTTCAGCTTTTATTTCTTTCATCACATTCCCAGTGGGTCAGAAGTGTACATGCTATTTGAGTGTATTGCCTTTAAATTGTTTAACTTGGGTCAAACGTTTCGGGTAGCCTTCCACAAGTTTCCCATAATAAGTTGGGTGAAATTTGGCCCATTCCTCCTGATAGAGCTGGTGTAACTGAGTCAGGTTTGTTGGCCTCCTTACTCACACATGCTTTTTCAGTGCTGCCCACACATTTTCTATAGGGTTGAGGTCAGGGATTTGTGATGGCCACTCCAATACCTTGACTTTGTTGTCCTTAACCCATTTTGCCACAACTTTGGAAGTATGCTTGGGGTCATTGTCCATTTGGAAGACCCATTTGCGACCAAGCTTTAACTTCCTGACTGATGTCTTGAGATGTTGCTTCAATATATCCACAAATTTTCCTCCTTCATGATTCCATCTATTTTGTGAATTGCACCAGTCCCTCCTGCAGCAAAGCACCCCCACAACATGATGCTGCCACCCCGTGCTTCACGGTTGGGATTTTGTTCTTTGGCTTGCAAGCCTCCCCCTTTTTCCTCCAAACATGATGGTCATTATGGCCAAATAGTTCTATTTTTGTTTCATCAGACCAGAGGACATTTCTACAAAAAGTACGATCTTTGTCCCCATGTGCATTTGCAAACCGTAGTCTGGCTTTTTTTAATGGTGGTTTTGGAGCAGTGGCTTCTTCCTTGCAGAGCGGCCTTTCAGGTTATGTCGATATAAGACACGTTTTACTGTGGATATAGATACTTTTGTTCCCGTTTCCTCCAGCATCTTCACAAGGTCATTTGCTGTTGTTCTGGGATTGATTTGCACTTTTCGCACCAAAGTACGTTCATCTCTAGGAGACAGAACGCGTATCCTTCCTGAGCGGTATGACGGCTGTGTGGTCCCATAGTGTTTATACTTGCATACTATTGTTTGTACAGATGAACGTGGTACCTTCAGACATTTGGAAATTGCTCCCAAGGATGAACCAGACTTCAAATCAAATTTTATTTGTCACATACACATGGTTAGCAGATGTTAATGCGAGTGTAGCGAAATGCTTGTGCTTCTAGTTCTGACAATGCAGTAATAATCCAACAAGTAATCTAACTAACAATTCCAAAAAAAAAACACTACTGTCTTATACACAGTTGTAAGGGGATAAAGAATATGTACATAAAGATATATGAATGAGTGATGGCACAGAGCAGCTTAGGCAAGATACAGTAGATGGTATTGAGTACAGTATATACATATGAGATGAGTATGTAAACAAAGTGGCATAGTTAAAGTGGCTAGTGATACATGTATTACATAAGGATGCAGTAGATGATGTAGAGTACAGTATATACGTATACATACGAGATGAATAATGTAGGGTGTGTAAACATTATATTAGGTAGCATTGTTTAAAGTGGCTAGTGGACTTGTGGAGGTCATCAATTGTTTTTCTGAGGTCTTGGCTGATTTCTTTTGATTTTCTCATGTCAGTCAGAGGCACTGAGTTTGGCGGTAGACCTTGAAATACATCCACAGGTACACCTCCAATTGACACAAATGATGTCAATTAGCCTATCAGAACCTTCTAAAGCCATGACATAATTTTCTGAAATTTTCCAAGCTGTTTAAAGGCACAGTCAACTTAGTGTATGTAAATTTCTGACACACTGGAATTGTAATACAATGAATTATTAGTTAAATAATCTGTCTGTTAACAATTGTTGGAAAAATGACTTGCGTCCTGCACAAAGTAGATATCCTAACCGACTGGCCAAAACTATAGTTTGTTAACAAGAAATTTGTCGATTGATTGAAAAACGAGTTTTAATGACTCCAACCTAAGTGTATGTAAACTTCCGACTTCAACTGTATGTCTGTTATAAAAAAGATGTTCTGTGTTTTTGACAAAAAGATCAACAGTACTAGTTGTTCAGGTTCTGGTCTTGTCCCCATCTTGATTACTGTCCGGCAAAGGAAGACCTAGCAAAGCTGTAGCTGACATTGAACGAACATCAACAACATGCATGCCAGTCTTTCCTGTTTGGGTGTTGATGAGAGATTAACTTGCTCTTCTTGATTTTATGAGAATATTACTGAAATGAAAATTCCAGATAATCTGCATAAGCAAATAATAAATTCAGCTCAGACACCCATACATACCCCACAAGCCATGCCACCAGGGGTCTCTTCAGACACCCAGACATACTCCACAAGACATGCCACCTGGGGTCTCTTTAGACACCCAGACATAGCCCACAAGACATGCCACCTGGGGTCTTTTCAGACACCCGTACATACCCCACAAGACATGCCACCAGGGGTCTTTTCAGACACCCGTACATACCCCACAAGACATGCCACCAGGGGTCTCTTCAGACACCCGTACATACCCCACAAGACATGCCACCAGGGGTCTCTTTAGACATGCCACCCTTTTCAGACAGACATACCCCACAAGACATGCCACCAGGGGTCTTTTCAGACACCCGTACATACCCCACAAGACATGCCACCAGGGGTCTCTTCAGACACCCAGACATACCCCACAAGACATGCCACCAGGGGTCTCTTCAGACACCCGTACATACCCCACAGACATGCCACCAGGGGTCTCTTTAGACACCCAGACATACCCCACAAGACATGCCACCAGGGGTCTTTTCAGACACCCGTACATACCCCACAAGACATGCCACCAGGGGTCTCTTCAGACACCCGTACATACCCCACAAGACATGCCACCAGGGGTCTCTTCAGACACCCGTACATACCCCACAAGACATGCCACCAGGGGTCTCTTCAGACACCCGTACATACCCCACAAGACATGCCACCAGGGGTCTCTCAGACACCCGTACATACCCCACAAGACATGCCACCAGGGGTCTCTTCAGACACCCGTACATACCCCACGAGACATGCCACCAGGGGTCTCTTCAGACACCCGTACATACCCCACGAGACATGCCACCAGGGGTCTCTTCAGACACCCGTACATACCCCACAAGACATGCCACCAGGGGTCTCTTCAGACACCCGTACATACCCCACAAGACATGCCACCAGGGGTCTCTTCAGACACCCGTACATACCCCACAAGACATGCCACCAGGGGTCTCTTCAGACACCCGTACATACCCCACAAGACATGCCACCGGGGTCTCTTCAGACACCCGTACATACCCCACAAGACATGCCACCGGGGGTCTCTTTAGACACCCGTACATACCCCACAAGACATGCCACCGGGGTCTCTTTAGACACCCGGACATACCCCACAAGACATGCCACCGGGGTCTCTTTAGACACCCAGACATACCCCACAAGACATGCCACCGGGGTCTCTTTAGACACCCAGACATACCCCACAAGACATGCCACCGGGGTCTCTTTAGACACCCAGACATACCCCACAAGACATGCCACCGGGGTCTCTTTAGACACCCAGACATACCCCACAAGACATGCCACCGGGGTCTCTTTAGACACCCAGACATACCCCACAAGACATGCCACCGGGGTCTCTTTAGACACCCAGACATACCCCACAAGACATGCCACCGGGGTCTCTTTAGACACCCAGACATACCCCACAAGACATGCCACCGGGGTCTCTTTAGACACCCAGACATACCCCACAAGACATGCCACCGGGGTCTCTTTAGACACCCAGACATACCCCACAAGACATGCCACCGGGGTCTCTTTAGACAACCAGACATACCCCACAAGACATGCCACCGGGGTCTCTTTAGACACCCAGACATACCCCACAAGACATGCCACCGGGGTCTCTTTAGACACCCAGACATACCCCACAAGACATGCCACCGGGGTCTCTTTAGACACCCAGACATACCCCACAAGACATGCCACCGGGGTCTCTTTAGACACCCAGACATACCCCACAAGACATGCCACCGGGGTCTCTTTAGACACCCAGACATACCCCACAAGACATGCCACCGGGGTCTCTTTAGACACCCAGACATACCCCACAAGACATGCCACCGGGGTCTCTTTAGACACCCAGACATACCCCACAAGACATGCCACCGGGGGTCTCTTTAGACACCCAGACATACCCCACAAGACATGCCACCAGGGGTCTCTTCAGACACCCAGACATACCCCACAAGACATGGCACCAGGGGTCTCTTCAGACACCTATACATACCCCACAAGACATGCCACCAGGGGTCTCTTCACAGTCAAAGTCCAGAATGAATTCACGGCAACGCATGGTATTATACAGAGCAGGGATCGCATCCCTTCCAATATCCAATTACTCAAACAAAACAGCAAAAATGACCTTATAAAAAAATGATGAAAACAACATCTCATGGAATGGTGAGGACTGTGAGGTGACACACAGATTGTTTGTTTACCGTTACATTAAAAAAAAGTGTGTGACTGTCCTTGAATATAAGTGTACCAGTGTTTTGTTACTTCCACAACATTGGAATAGCCTGCTGTCGTTTCACAACATAATCGTTCTGAAAAGCTTTCAAGCAGCTGTCCCCACAATCCATAACTATAATGCTTGTTATATCCAAAATAATGATTGTTGAAATAGCAGTATTCAGACAGAAACCAGGGGAGAATTCATAGATTCAAGCTGAAATAAACAGTTCAATCTCAAATATCTTTTTCACCGATAAACTTTGTTGTTGTTGTTGTTTACTATGTATACATTTCAGGGACTTTGGGACTTTAAATGGCTACTCTTTCTGTAGTGTTACTGACACGGTCATCCTCTTCCCCAAGAACCCTGATACTCTGACACGGACACCCCCTTCCCCAAGAACCCTGATACTCTGGGTCATCCTCTTCCCCAAGAACCCTGATACTCTGACACGGTCATCCTCTTCCCCAAGAACCCTGATACACACGGTCATCCTCTTCCCCAAGAACCCTGATACTCTGACACGGTCATCCTCTTCCCCAAGAACCCTGATACTCTGACACGGTCATCCTCTTCCCAAGAACCCTGATACTCTGACACGGTCATCCTCTTCCCCAAGAACCCTGATACTCTGACACGGTCATCCTCTTCCCCAAGAACCCTGATACTCTGACACGGTCATCCTCTTCCCCAAGAACCCTGATACTCTGACACGGTCATCCTCTTCCCCAAGAACCCTGATACTCTGACACGGTCATCCTCTTCCCCAAGAACCCTGATACTCTGACACAGTCAGTTTTAGAGGTGAGTGATTCCTCATAACACCAGGACAACAAAGAAATAAAATTCTCCATATATTTGACATCTGTATTTTATTTTTTTATTTGATTTTACCTTTATTTAACTAGGCAAGTCAGTTAAGAACAAATTCTTATTTTCAATGACGGCCTGGGAACAGTGGGTTAACTGCCTGTTCAGGGGTAGAACGACAGATTTGTACCTTGTCGGCTCGGGGGTTTGAACTTGCAACCTTCCGGTTACTAGTCCAACGCTCTAACCACTAGGCTACCCTGCCACTAGGCTACCCTGTATATTAAATTATTATTAACTGAACTCCATGGGTCTACCGGTGTACCGGCATATCGATGACCAGAACAAACCCATGGTGAATGCTGTGACAGCTCTGGGCTGTCACCACGTGTACCCGCCCACACGGAGAAAATGTCTGCATTGCTACAATACAAGACTAAAAGTCTCTCGACTCTGAGAAAAGTGCCTAACCTACTGAAATGTTCTGCAATAAAGAATATATGATGACAAATACTATTGTATTTTTTTCTTTCTTCCTCAGCTATAATTTTCTCCATTTCCATCTAAACACTATGAAAATGATGTAATACTAAGCGTAATATGTTAGTTCTGAGAGACAAATACTCAAGCATTTTCTGTGGTGCAACTACCAACATGCAGCCTGACAGCACAGTATGAATCTCATTTTAATCCTCCTCCCTGATGCCAATGTAGCCTATAGATCTCTAGCTCACCTAAGGAGACTGGGGGTCCACGGTCCTATTTGTAGATCACGGATTTTCCCTTTATAGAGCATTACTTTTGACCAGAGCCATATAGGTCCATAGGGCTCTGATCAAAAGTTGTGCAATATATAGGAACTAGGGTGCTATTTTGGGATGAACACTACATTGCTTCTGTTTCAGCAGCAATGCACCACTCAAGTCTACTCTGCAGGCAACTTGACAAATGAGTAGCAAAGGGATAGGAGCAGAGAAGAGGAGAGAATAGAGCAGGGGGAGAGGAGAGGAGAGAATAGAGGAGAGGATAGAGCAGGGGGAGAGGAGAGGAGAGAATAGAGGAGAGAATAGAGCAGGGGAGAGGAGAGGAGAGGAGGAGAGAATAGAGCAGGGGGAGAGGAGAGGAGAGAAATAGAGCAGGGGGAGAGGAGAGAATAGAGGAGAGAATAGAGCAGGGGAGAGGAGAGGAGAGAATAGAGAGAGGAGGAGGAGAGGAGGAGGAATAGAGCAGGGGAGAGGAGAGGAGAGAATAGAGGAGAGAATAGAGCAGGGGGAGGAGAGAGGAGAGAATAGAGCAGGGGGAGAGGAGAGGAGAGAATAGAGGAGAGAATAGAGCAGGGGGAGAGGAGAGAATAGAGGAGAGAATAGAGCAGGGGAGAGGAGAGAGGAGAGAATAGAGGAGAGGAGAGAGAGCAGGGTGAGAGGGAGAGGAGAGAGCAGGGTGAGAGGAGAGGAGAGAGAGCAGGGTGAGAGGGAGAGGAGAGAGCAGGGTGAGAGGAGAGGAGAGAGCAGGGTGAGAGGAGAGGAGGAGAGCAGGGTGAGAGGAGAGAGGAGAGAGAGGAGAGAGCAGGGTGAGAGGAGAGGAGAGAGCAGGGTGAGAGGAGAGGAGAGAGCAGGGTGAGAGGAGAGGAGAGAGCAGGGTGAGAGGAGAGGAGAGAGCAGGGTGAGAGGAGAGGAGAGAGCAGGGTGAGAGGAGAGGGTAGAGCAGGTGAGAGGAGAGGGTAGAGCAGGTGAGAGGAGAGGGTAGAGCAGGTGAGAGGAGAGGGTAGAGCAGGTGGAGAGGGAGAGGGTAGAGCAGGGGGAGAGGAGAGGGTAGGTAGAGCAGGGGAGAGGAGAGGGTAGAGCAGGGGGAGAGGAGAGGGGTAGAGCAGGGGTAGAGAGGAGAGGGGGTAGAGCAGGAGAGAGGAGAGGGTAGAGCAGGGGGGTAGAGGAGAGGGTAGAGCAGGGGGAGAGGAGAGAGAAAGCACAGGGTGAGAGGAGAGAATAGAGCAGGGTGAGAGGAGAGGGTAGAGCAGGGGAGAGGAGAGGGTAGAGCAGGAGAGAATAGAGCAGGGGAGAGGAGAGAATAGATCAGAGTGAGAGGAGAGGGTAGAGCAGGGGAGAGGAGAGGGTAGAGCAGGGGGAGGGAGAGGGTAGAGCAGGGGGAGAGAGAGGAGAGGGTAGAGCAGGGGGAGAGGAGAGGGTAGAGCAGGGGTAGAGGAGAGGGTAGAGCAGGGGTAGAGGAGAGGGTAGAGCAGGGGGAGGAGAGGAGAGGGTAGAGCAGGGGGAGAGGAGAGGGTAGAGCAGGGGGAGAGGAGAGGGTAGAGCAGGGGGAGAGGAGAGGGTAGAGCAGGGGGAGAGGAGAGGGTAGAGCAGGGGTAGAGGAGAGGGTAGAGCAGGGGTAGAGGAGAGGGTAGAGCAGGGGTAGAGGAGAGGGTAGAGCAGGGGAGGAGAGGAGAGGGTAGAGCAGGGGGAGAGAGGAGAGGGTAGAGCAGGGGGAGAGGAGAGGGTAGAGCAGGGGGAGAGGAGAGGGTAGAGCAGGGGGAGAGGAGAGAAAAGCACAGGGTGAGAGGAGAGAATAGAGCAGGGTGAGAGGAGAGGGTAGAGCAGGGGGAGAAGAGAGGGTAGAGCAGGAGAGAATAGAGCAGGGGAGAGGAGAGAATAGAGCAGGGGAGAGGAGAGGGTAGAGCAATGGGAGAGGAGAGAGTAGAGCAGGGTGAGAGGAGAGGGTAGAGCAGGGTAAGAGGAGAGGGTAGAGCAAGAGAGAATAGAGCTGGGGAGAGGAGAGAATAGAGCTGGGGAGAGGAGAGGGTAGAGCAATGGGAGGGAGAGAATAGAGCAGGGGAGATGAGAGAGTAGAGCAGGGGAGAGGAGAGAAAAGAACAGGGGAGAGGAGAGAAAAGAACAGGGGAGAGGAGAGGGTAGAGCAGGGGGAGAAGAGAGGGTAGAGCAATGGGAGGGAGAGAATAGAGCAGGGGAGATGAGAGGGTAGAGCAGGGGGAGAAGAGAGGGTAGAACAGGAGAGAATAGAGCAGGGGAGAGGAGAGAATAGATCAGAGTGAGAGGAGAGGGGAGAGCAGGGTGAGAGGAGAGGGGAGAGCAGGGGAGAGGAGAGGGTAGCGCAGGAGAGAATAGAGCAGGGGAGAGGAGAGAATAGATCAGAGTGAGAGGAGAGGGTAGAGCAGGGGTGGAGGAGAGGGTAGAGGGTAGAGCAATGGGAGGGAGAGAATAGAGCAGGGGAGAGGAGAGGGTAGAGCAATGGGAGAGGAGAGAGTAGAGCAGGGGAGAGGAGAGAGTAGAGCAGGGGGAGGAGAGGAGAGAGTAGAGCAGGGGAGAGGAGAGAGTAGAGCAGGGGAGAGGGGTAGAGAGTAGAGCAGGGGAGAGGAGAGAGAGAGTAGAGCAGGGGGAGAGGAGAGAGTAGAGCAGGGGAGAGAGGAGAGAGTAGAGCAGGGGAGAGGAGAGAGAGTAGAGCAGGGGAGAGGAGAGGGTAGAGCAATGGGAGAGGAGAGAGTAGAGCAGGGGAGAGGAGAGAGTAGAGCAGGGGAGAGGAGAGAGAGAATAGAGCAGGGGAGAGGAGAGAGAGCAGGGGAGAGCAGGGGGAGAGGAGAGAGAAAAGAGCAGGGGAGAGGAGAGAGTAGAGCAGGGGTGGAGAGGGTAGAGGGTAGAGCAATGGGAGGGAGAGAATAGAGCAGGGGAGAGGAGAGGGTAGAGCAATGGGAGAGGAGAGAGTAGAGCAGGGGAGAGGAGAGAGTAGAGCAGGGGGAGAGGAGAGAGTAGAGCAGGGGGAGAGGAGAGAGTAGAGCAGGGGAGAGGAGAGAATAGTAGAGCAGGGGGTGGAGAGGGTAGAGGGTAGAGCAATGGGAGGGAGAGAATAGAGCAGGGGAGAGGAGAGGGTAGAGCAATGGGAGAGGAGAGAGTAGAGCAGGGGAGAGGAGAGAGTAGAGCAGGGGAGAGGAGAGAGTAGAGCAGGGGGAGAGGAGAGAGTAGAGCAGGGGGAGAGGAGAGGGTAGAGCAATGGGAGAGGAGAGAGTAGAGCAGGGGAGAGGAGAGAGTAGAGCAGGGGAGAGGAGAGAGTAGCGCAGGAGAGAATAGAGCAGGGGAGAGGAGAGAATAGATCAGAGTGAGAGGAGAGGGTAGAGCAGGGGGTGGAGAGGGTAGAGGGTAGAGCAATGGGAGGGAGAGAATAGAGCAGGGGAGAGGAGAGGGTAGAGCAATGGGAGAGGAGAGAGTAGAGCAGGGGAGAGGAGAGAGTAGAGCAGGGGGAGAGGAGAGAGTAGAGCAGGGGGAGAGGAGTAGAGCAGAGCAGGGGGGGGAGAGGAGAGAGCAAAGCAGGGGGAGAGGAGAGAGGAGGGGAGAGGGGAGAGAATAGAGCAATGGGAGGGAGAGGATAGAGGAGGGGAGGGAGAGGATAGAGCAATGGGAGGGAGAGGATAGAGGAGGGGAGGGAGAGGATAGAGGAGGGGAGGGAGAGGATATAGAGGAGGGGAGGAGAGGATAGAGCAATGGGAGGGAGAGGATAGAGCAATGGGAGGGAGAGGATAGAGCAATGGGAGGGAGAGGATAGAGGAGGGGAGGGAGAGGATAGAGGAGGGGAGGGAGAGGATAGAGCAGGGGAGGGAGAGGATAGAGCAATGGGAGGGAGAGGATAGAGGAGGGGAGGGAGAGGATAGAGGAGGGGAGGGAGAGGATAGAGCAATGGGAGGGAGAGGATAGAGCAATGGGAGGGAGAGGATAGAGCAATGGGAGGGAGAGGATAGAGCAGGGGAGAGGATAGAGCAGGGGAGGGAGAGGGTAGAGGGGATAGAGCAATGGGAGGGAGAGGATAGAGCAGTGGAGAGGAGAGGGTAGAGCAGGGGAGAGGAGAGAATAGAGCAGGGGAGAGGAGAGGGTAGAGGGGATAGAGCAATGGGAGGGAGCAGGGATAGAGCAGGGGAGAGGAGAGGGTAGAGCAGGGGAGAGGAGAGGGTAGAGCAGGGAGGGAGAGGAGAGCAGGGGAGAGGAGAGGGTAGAGCAGGGGAGAGGAGAGGGTAGAGCAGGGGAGAGGAGAGGGTAGAGCAGGGGAGAGGGGAGAGGGTAGAGGGGATAGAGCAATGGGAGGGAGAGGATAGAGCAGGGGAGAGGAGAGGGTAGAGCAGGGGAGAGGAGAGGGTAGAGCAGGGGAGAGAATAGAGCAGGGGAGAGGAGAGAATAGAGCAGGGGAGAGGAGAGAATAGAGAATAGAGCAGGGGAGAGGATAGAGAAGGGGGAGAGGAGAGGGCAGGGGGAGAGGGGTGCTTGCACTATACCACTGTCCCATACCGCATTAGAACACCCAACTCAACTAATGTGTGATGTCCCCCACTTTTTAATTTATTTAACCAGGTAGGCCAGTTGAGAACAAGTTCTCATTTACATCTGCGACCTGGCCAAGATAAAGCAAAGCAGTGTGACACAAACAACAACACAGAGTTACACATGGAATAAACAAAGGTACAGTCAATAACACAAGAGAAAAGTCTATATACAGTGTGTGCAAATGAGGTAAGATTAGGGAGGTAGCAATAAATATGCTATAGTGGCAAAGTAATTACAATTTAGCAAATTAACACTGAAGTCATAGATGTGTAGAAGATGAATGTGCAAGTAGAGATACTGGGGTGCAAAGAAGCAAAAATAATAATAATAATAATAATAATAATAATAATAATAATAATAATAATAATATGGGGATGAGGTAGTTGGATGGGCTACGTACAGGTGCAATGATCTGGGAGCTGCTCTGATAGCTGATGCTTAAAGTTAGTGAGGGAGATATGAGTCTCCAGCTTCAGCAATTTTTGCAATTCGTTCCAGTCAGTGGCAGCAAGAATTGGAAGGAAAAGGAGGAATTGGCTTTGGGGGTGACCAGTGAAATATACTTGCTGGAGCATGCTACGGGTGGGTGCTGCTATGGTGACCAGTGAGCTGAGATAAGGCGGTGCTTTACCTAGCAAAGACTTATAGATGACCTGGAGCCAGTGGGTCTGGCGACGAATATAAAGCGAGGGCAAGCCAACGAGAGCATACAGGTCGCAGTAGTGGGTGGTAAACGGGGCTTTGGTGACAAAACGGATGGCACTGCGATAGACTACATCCAATTTGCTGAGTAGAGTGTTGGAGGCCATTTTGTAAATGACATCGCCGACCTCAAGGATCGGTAGGATAGTCAGTTTTACGAGGGTATGTTTGGCAGCATGAGTGAAGGATGCTTTGTTGCGAAATAGGAAGCCGATTCTAGATTTCATTTTGGATTGGAGATGCTTAATGTGATGCCTAGGTATTTGTAATTGTCCACATATATTCTAAGTCAGAACCGTCCAGAGTAGTGATGCTGGATGGATGGATGGGTGGGCAGGTGTGGGCAGCGATCGGTTGAAGAGCATGCATTTAGTTTTACTTGCATTTAAGAGCAGTTGGAGGCCACGGAAGGAGTGTTGTATGGCATTGTTAAGGGAATTTTTTATCAATGATGACTAATTATGTATACATTTCAATCAGGACTGACTAATCAGAATACTAGTGTGTTACTGTATATGTACTAATCTGAATACTATTATGTTACTGTATATGTACTAATCAGAATACTATTCTGTATGAGTTTTCTTTCTTTATCCCAGTACTGAAAATAATGTGTGTGTGAATGTGGTCAAGAGTTTAGAACAATGACGGTCTGTTCCTTGGTACAAATGAATGAACGAACTATATCTCCAGACTGACTAGAATGCTTATCTACACTAGCCGACCTTGGCTCTAGGCGAGGAGGGAAGGCTTGAGAGCTATAGAGCCTTTCTACCAGTGTCAAGAAGAGACGGAACATTTAGAAAACGCTGATGTCATTTTCAGTTTATAACCTGTGGTAAAATGTGTATGTACTCAGTACTCTCTTGAATAAAGGCTGCTATTTGACTTTAAGACCGGGCTCTGTCCATTCCTATAAAATAAGGGTCTTACAAATTCTTATGAAGTGACAGAGTGTTTCATTTGAATTGGGAATTAAAACAGAAGAATTAAATTCCTTCAATAGGCATTGAAGCTCATTTGGAGGTTAGTTAACACAGTGTCCAAAGAAGGGCCAGAAGTATGCAGAATGGTGTCATCTGCGTAGAGGTGGATCAGAGAATCACCAGCAGCAAGAGCGACGTCATTGATATATACAGAGAAAAGAGTCGGCCTGAGAATTGAACCCTGTGGCACCCCTATAGAGACAGCCAGAGGTCCGGACAACAGGCCCTCCGATTTGACACACTAAACTCTATCAGAGAAGTAGTTGGTGAATCAGGCGAAGCAGTCATTTGAGAACCAAGGCTGTTGAGTCTGCCGATAAGAATGTGGTGATTGACAGAGTCTAAAGCCTTGGCCAGGTCGATGAATACGGCTGCACAATATTGTTTCTTAATCGATGGTGGTTAAGATATTGTTTAGGAGCTTGAGCGTGGCTGAGGTGCACCCATGACCAGCTCTGAAGCCAGATTGCATAGCGGAGAAGGTACGGTGGGATTCGAAATGGTCGGTGATCTGTTTATTAACTTGGCTTTTGAAGACCTTAGAAAAGGCAGGGTAGGATAGATAGGTCTGTAACAGTTTGGGTCTAGAGTGTCTCCCCCTTTGAAGAGGGGGATGAACGTGGCAGCTTTCCAATCTTTGGGGATCTCAGATGATATGAAAGAGAAGTTGAACAGGCTAGTAATAGGGGTTGCAACAATATCTGCGGGTCCTTTTAGAAAGAGAGAGGGTCCAGATTGTCTAGGCCGGCTGATTTGTAGGGGTCCAGATTGTGCAGCTCTTTCAGAACATCAGCTATCTGGATTTGGGTGAAGGAGAAATGGAGGAGGCTTTGGAAAGTTGCTGTGGGGGGTGCAGGGCTGTTGACCGGGGTAAGGGTAGCCAGGTGGAAAGCATGGCCAGCCGTAGAAAAATGCTTATTGAAATTCGCAAATATCGTGGATTTATCGGTGGTGACAGTGTTTCCTAGCCTCAGTGCAGGGGTAGCTGGGAGGAGGTGCTCTTATTCTCCATGGACGGATTTGGGGTTGTACCTGGTAGGTTCATTGATAATTTGTGTAAGATTGAGGGCATCTACCTTAGATTGTAGGACGGCCGAGGTGTTAAGCAGTTCCTAGTTTTGGTCACCTAACAGTATGAGCTCTGAAGATAGATGGGAGGCAATCAATTCACAGATGGTGTCCAGGGCACAGCTGGAGGCAGAAGGTGGTCTATAACAAGCGGCAACGGTGAGAGACGAGTTTCTGGAAAGGTGGATTTTTAGAAGTAGAAGCTCGAATTGTTTGGGCACAGACCTGGATAGTATGACAGAACTCTGCAGGCTAACTCCACCCCCTTTGACAGTTCTGTCTTGTCAGAAAATGTTATAGTTAGGGATGGAAATTTCAGGCTTTTTGGTGGCCTTCCTGAGCCAGGATTCAGACATGGCTAGGACTTCCAGGTTGGCAGAGTGTGCTAAAGCAGTGAACAATACAAAAACTTAGGGAGGAGTTCTCTAATGTTAACATGCATGAAACCAAGGCTTTTACGGTTACAGAAGTCAACAAATGCGAGCGCCTGGGGAATGGGAGAAGAGCTAGGCACATCACCAGAGGAACAGAGGAGGAGTAGGATAAGGGTATGGCTAATGGCTATAAGAACTGGTCGTCTAGTGCATTCGGAACAGAGAGTAAAAGGAGCAGGTTTCTGGGCGCGGAAGAATAGATTCAAGGCATAATGTACAGACAAGGGTATGGTAGGATGTGAATACAGCGGAGGTAAACCTAGGCATTGAGTGACGATGGGAGAGGTTTTGTCTCTAGAGACATCATTTAGACCAGGTGAGGTCATCACATGTGTGGGAGGTGAAACAAAAGGGCTAGCTGAGGCATATTGAGCATGGCTGGAGGGTCTACAGTGAAAAATCACTAATCAAAACAGCAATGGACACGGCATATTGACATTAGGGAGAGGTATGCCTAGCCTAGTGATCATAGAGACCAGTGAGTAGCTAGGCGAGCTGGAGACACGGCGATTCAGACAGCTAGCGAGCCGGGGTTAGCAGAAGGGCCTTAGGGGAACGTTGCGATGGAAGAGTCCGTTGTAGCCTCCCTCGGATGGTTACGTCGGCAGACCAGTCGTGTTGGATCGGCAGGGCTCCGTGCAGTCAAAGGGTCCAGGCCAATTGGCAAAATAGGTATTGTAGCCCAAGAAATTGGCTGATGGTATTCTTCAGCAAACAGTCCGAGATCCTCTAGACAACTAGTGGGCTGCGGCTAGCAGATGGGCCTTCAGGGGATGTTGTGACGGAGGAGCCTGTTGAAACCCCTCAGGCGGATTACGTCAGTAGACCAGTCATGATGGATCGGCGGGGCTCCATATCGGCAGTAAAAGGGGTCCAGGCCAATTGGCAAAATAGGTATTGTAGCCCCAAGAGTGGCTGATGGACCTCTTCAGCTAGCCGGGAGATGGGCCTAGCACAAGGCTAGTTCCAGGCTCACTGGTGCTTGCTTCGGGACAGAGACGTTATCCAGGGAGTAGCCACTCAGATAGCAGCTAGCTAGCTACGATGATCCAGGTGAAAAGGTGCAGAGCTTGCGGTATGAAACCGGAGATGTGGAGAAAAAGCAGTCCGGTGAGTTCTAGGTTGAATCACGCTGTGCAGACTGGCAGGAGTTGACCAGGCTAAGGCTAGCTGATGACCGCTAGCAGTGGCTAACTGACTACTAGCTAGTAGCTAGTAAGCTGGCTAACTTCTGTTGGGGGTACCGGTTCTAAAGTATAGAAAATAGCAGATCCATACCACATTGGGTGAAAGCGGGTTGTAGGAGAGTATGTTGAAACTGAGGTTAAAAATATATACGAAGGGGAAAAAAAGATATATACACGGGACACGACAAGACAAAGACGTCTGAACTGCTACGCCATCTTGGAAATCTACCCCCTGCATCACACTGTTCCCCCTGCATAGTGAGGGATACAGAGTAATGCCCTCTATTATTCCCCCTGCATACTTATGGATACAGAATAACACACACACACACACACACACACACACACACACACACACCTAAAGACATAAATTGCAGACGCACAAGCACACAGACACGCATGTGGCACACACACATACACACACAACCTCAGCGGTCCAGTGTGCTCGGCCCTCACTGACCTGTTAAAGGTACCGGGTATCAGTTGACCCTTCACCCTTCACCCTGCAGACGAAAGCAGAGTCGTTTCTGTGTGGTTTTAAAGCAGTGTGGAATTGATTGATTTTGGCATCAAAATCGATTTAATTAAACACGTGGAATATAGTCTTGTAATGTTATTTATTTTACAGCCAACTGGAAACTATAGTCTTTATAGTCTCTATTTTTCCTCCACCTCTGCAGCAAAGGGGGGGGGGGGATGTGTCATCAGGTGTGTCATCAAATTCCATTCTCTCCTACTTGACGGTAGCTTAAACCCCACGAACATCATGGGTGTGTGGGTGCATCCAAGCTGCTCATATAAACCTAGACACTAACATTACACGTGTGCGTCGCGTGCACCACGTATGAGTCACTGATTTGTTTTTCTACATCAGTGGGAGTTTCGAAAACAGAGAAGTCTCATTTAGAACAAAAGGACGGGAACGCTGCCGCTACCTCGCTCTAAGGTGCTGGGAACACTGTCACTACCTCGCTCTCCAACCAAGGTACTGGGAACACTGTCACGACCTCGCTCTCCAACCAAGGTACTGGGAACACTGTCACTACCTCGCTCTCCAACCAAGGTGCTGGGAACACTGTCACTACCTCGCTCTCCAACCAAGGTGCTGGGAACACTGCCGCTACCTCGCTCTAAGGTGCTGGGAACACTGTCGCTACCTCGCTCTCCAACCAAGGTGCTGGGAACACTGCCGCTACCTCGCTCTAAGGTGCTGGGAACACTGTCACTACTTTGCTCTCTAACCAAGGTGCCGGGAACACTGTCGCTACCTCGCTTTCCAACCAAGGTGCCGGGAACACTGTCGCTACCTCGCTTTCCAACCAAGGTGCCGGGAAAACTACCACTACCTCGCTCTCTAACCAAGGTGCTGGGAACACTACCTCGCTCTCTAACCAAAGTGCTGGGAACACTACCTCGCTCTCTAACCAAGGTGCTGGGCACACTACCTCGCTCTCTAACCAAGGTGCTGGGAACACTACCTCACTCTCTAACCAAGGTGCTGGGAACACTACCTCACTCTCTAACCAAGGTGCTGGGAACACTACCTCTCTCTAACCAAGGTGCTGGGAACACCACTACCTCACTCTCTAACCAAGGAACACTACTTCACTCTCTAACCAAGGTACTGGGAACACTACCACTACCTCGCTCTCTAACCAAGGTACTGGGAACACTACCACTACCTCGCTCTCTAACCAAGGTGCTGGGAACCTTGCTGCTAGTACAGTCCTTGAGTTGATGTTACTCCAGTCTAGCCTTCCTCTTCCCACAGCCACTGTAAATTCGAGAAAATTAGTCTTACAATAACTAGCTACCTGTACAATTACTACTGTTTTGAGCTCTGGTCCAGGGTGTTAATGCAGCTTCCTCCAGGTTGAACAATGAGCACTAATGCCCTGGACCAGAGCTATCCTCTCCGTTGGTTGGGGGGGGGTGCTGTCCTGCAGCAAGTATAACCACAGCTTGCCTTGGGGCTGGTATCCACCCACTGGGTTTAACTTGAAACTGCACCTTGTAAAAGAGTCCTGTCCTATACAAGCTGTGAGCTGGCTCTCTGCCTGACGCAGCATGCCTTCATTCACCTTGGCAGTGTCCCAAATGGCACCCTATTTCCTATATAGTGCACTACCTTCGACCAGAGACCTATGGGCCATGGTCAAAAGGAGTGCACTACATAGGGAATATACGTGCCATTTGGGACGTAGATCTTCTTGGCTCTGTGGTCCTGACTGCGACTCTCTCGTCTCCTCTAGGTGATGCCATCATCATCATCCAGATATACATGCTCTCCTCTGAGTCAGGCCAATATAAAATCACTCGCTCCGTCTCTTTCAATTCAATAGGGCTTTATTGGCATGGGAAACATGTTTACATTGCCAAAGCAATTGAAATAGATAAACACAAGTGAAATAAATAAATCAGAAATTAACGGTATATATATATATATTACACTCACAAAAAGTTACTCTCTATCCGTCACTGCAATAGAATTCTCTCTCTCTCTCTCTCTCTCTCTCTCTCTCATCGCAATATGACACTACCTTTCACTCTCATCTCTCTCACTGCAATATAACACCCTCTACCTTTCAATTTAAGGGGCTTTATTGGCATGGGAAACATATGTTAACATTGCCAAAGCAAGAGAAGTAGATAATAAACAAAAGTGAAATTAACAACAAAAAAAAGGAACAGTTAACATTACACCCACAGAAGTTCCAAAATATGTTCTTATTCTGTTTTAACTAGGCAAGTCAATTAAGAACAAATTCTTATTTACAATGACGGCCTAGGAACAGTCTGTTCGGGGGCAGAACGGCAGAGTTTTATTTGACCTTGTTTGATCTACCAACCTTTTGGTTATTGGCCCAATGCTCTAACCACTAGGCTATCTGCCAACATTTCAAATGTCATATTATGGCTATACACAATGTGGCTATACACTGGTTGCCCTTTTTTTGTGGCTACAAGTCACAAATCTTGCTGCTGTGATGACACACTGGTATTTCACCCAGAAGATATGGGAGTTTATCAAAATTGGGTTTGTTTTCAATTTTTGGGGGGTCTGTGTAATCGGAGGGAAATATGTGTCTCTAATATGGTCATACATTTGGCAGGAGGTTAGGAAGGGCAGCTCAGTTTCCACCTCATTTTGTGGGCAGTGTGCACATAGGCAGACCTGGCTCTCAAGAGAAGACAGGCTAAGGCGTCCTTTCTCAATAGCAAGGCAATGCTCACTGGGTCTGTACATAGTCAAAGCTTTCCTTAAGTTTGGGTCAGTCACAGTGGTCAGGTATTCTGCCTCTGTGTACTCTCTGTGTAGGGCCAAATAGTATTCTAGTTTGCTCTGTTTTTTGTGAATTCTTTCTTATGTGTCAAGTAATTATATTTTTGTTTTCTCATGATTTGGTTGGGTCTAATTGTGCTGCTGTCCTGGGACTCTGTGGGGTGTGTTTGTGTTTGTGAACAGAGCCCCAGGACCAGCTTGCTTAGGGGACTCTTCTCCAGGTTCATCTCTCTGTAGGTGATGGCTTTGTTATGGAAGGTTTGAGCATCGCTTCCTTTTAGGTGGTTGTAGAATTTAACATCACCTTTCTGGATTTTGATAATTAGCAGGTATCGTCCTAATTCTACTCTGCATGCATTATTTGGCGTTTTATGTTGTACACGGAGGATATTTTTGCCGAATTCTGCATGCAGAGTCTCAATTTGGTGTTTGTCCCATTTTGTATAGTCTTGGTTGGTGAGCGGACACCAGACCTCACAACCATAAAGGGCAATGGGCTCTATAACTGATTCAAATATTTTTAGCCAGATCCTAATTGGTATGTCAAATTTGATGTTCCTTTTGATGGCATAGAAGGCCCTTCTTGCCTTGTCTCTCAGATCATTCACAGCTTTGTGGAAGTTACCTGTGGCGCTGATGTTTAGGCGAAGGTATGTATAGTTTTTTGTGTGCTCTACAGCAACGGTGTCTAGATGGAAATTGTATTTGTGGTCCTGGTGACTGGACCTTTTTTGGAACACCATTATTTTGGTCTTACCGAGATTTAGTGTCAGGGCCCAGGTCTGGCAGAATCTGAGCAGAAGATCTAGGTGCTGCTGTAGGCCCTCCTTGGTTTGTGACAGGAGCACCAGATCATCAGCAAAGAGTAGACATTTGACTTCAGATTCTAGTAGGGGGAGGCCAGGTGCTGCAGATTGTTATAGTGCCCTTGCCAATTTGTTGATATATATGTTGAAGAGGGTGGGGCTTAAGCTGCATCCTTGTCTCACCCCACGGCCCTGTGGAAATAAATGTGTGTTTCTCCCTCTCTATCGCTCTCTCCAATAGAAGCACAGTGTCTCTCTACCGCTCTCGCTCTCTCACACTGCAATATAACACTCTACCTTTCTCGCTCTCTCTTCCCCTCACTGCAATATAACACTTCCTCTCGGTCTCTCGCTCTCTTTCCAATAGAAACACAGTGTTTTTCTGTAAAACTGTAGAGCTGTAGACTGGGACGTTCTATCGATCCTGCTGCTGAAATGATGCTTTTTAAAAAGACAGACAGGCAGAAAATAAAAGAGGAGCACTGTAAGCACATCTCACACACACACACACACACACACACACACACATCTCAGCACACACACACACACACACACAGAGACACACAAACACAGAGACACACACACACACACACACACACACACACACACACACACACGAGACACACAAACACAGAGACACACACACACACACACAGACACACAAACACAGAGACACACACACAGATAGATACACACACACACACACACACACACACACACACACACACACACACACACACACACACACACACACAGACGATGAGTCCGGACTCGGTTTAGTGAGGCTATAGCCAGAGATATATCAGCATTCTCAGCATATTGCTCTATATCCAGCCACACCCACCCACACAGGGGGAAATAGGATTTGTGCTCCCGGACAGCTAAGTGGAGAGTAATTCTAGTCCGGAACATGGAACAAGAGCTGACAACACTTCATCACGTTGCACATTCATGGACAAATACAGTTATTTATTGACCTTGTCATAGGTCAAATTAAAATGCTATTATGATCAGGTGATAAGAATCAACATTAGCCGGATGAAAAGAAAGACGTAACTGAGTGAGCTATTGCAGAACAATAGGAGAACATTGGGATTTTATACTTTTATCAATCATGATCACATTAAGTGACTTTTCTGTGTCTGTCTCCTATTATTTGCACAGGATTCCAAGTCAGTCACTTTGAATAAAAAGTGTCTCTTAACACAAACTAAGGTATAATCTCAGAACTGTGTGCATTGAAGTCACTAGATGGCAGTAGAGTCCTTCTACCGGTGTATCATATCAACAAATACATACATTTTTACAGTGATGTCACCGGTGCAACACAGTACATCTGAATCAAATAGAAAGCTAGTATAATTTAAGTAGGAAGGAATACCTTGAAAGAAGGAATACCTTGAAACAGTTAGTGTGGTCTTTGTGAAGTGTCGTGTTCATATACCATATCAATAGGGTTATAACATGACTGGGACAGCACAGGACCCAGAATGACATGTAACAAGTCAGGGCTCCTTGCACATCTTATTTTCACAAACTAACACCACAGAGTTAATTACTCAGTCCAAACTAACACCGCAGGGAGTTAATTACTCAGTCCAAACTAACACCACAGGGAGTTAATTCCACAGTCCAAACTAACACCGCAGGGAGTTAATTACTCAGTCCAAACTAACACCACAGGGAGTTAATTACTCAGTCCAAACTAACACTACAGGGAGTTAATTACTCAGTCCAAACTAACACCACAGGGAGTTAATTACTCAGTCCAAACTAACACCGCAGGGCGTTAATTACTCAGTCCAAACTAACACTACAGGGAGTTAATTACTCAGTCCAAACTAACACCACAGGGAGTTAATTACTCAGTCCAAACTAACACCGCAGGGAGTTAATTCCACAGTGAGTTAATTACTCAGTCCAAACTAATTCCCCAGTGAGTTAATTCCACAGTCCAAACTAACTCAACTCCGATCCCTGCAGGCTCTGGGGCCTAAGAGGGAAGAGTATCTTTGGACAGTATTCCTTGCAATGTTTCGGGCCGTGAAGTCCTGGGGAGAATCTCTATTGCATCCTCACTCGCGTCCTTCTCAAAACACATTGGATGATAAAGTCAGATGTCCCTCCCCTCTGACCTTCTCTTCCAATGGGTTTTGAGTAGGAGGAGAGGGGAAGAGGACATGAGGAGTATACGATCGAGATTCTTTCCTGTAGACCCATGAACTTTTCAATGGCGAGTTGCTCAGTAGGGCGACTCAAGCAGCGGTGTCCAACTCCTTCTATAGAGGGCCAAGTGTCTGCTGGTTTTGTGTTGTTTTCCCTTTCAATTAAGACCTAGACAACCAGGTGAGGGTAGTTATTTACTAATTAGTGACCTTAACCCGTCAATCAAGTACAAGGGATGAGCGGAAGCCTGCAGACACTCAGTGCTCAGTGGAATGAGCTTGACGCTGGAGAATGATAGAGGCCTCTTGTTGGCCAATAGGCCATATTAGCATGGGTAGCACCATAGAGTACCGCTGTATGAGTCATGAGCAGCACCACTGTATGAGTCATAATGCCCCTAAAACCTAATGGTCAAACAGGGAAATGGTTATCGTTTTTCCACCATACATTTTTCCCATAGGGGATTTTAGAAACCCTTAAAATAAGGTCTGTGTTTTCGTGTAGGCTTTACCCTGACGTGACGTTTTGATAACGGCGTAACTCTCTCTCGGACAAGGTGACTTCTATCAATATAAATCGGCTCTATTTACTCTCAGATTCAAAATGGTTAATTAGCATCAAAGTAGACATCATGCAAGATTACAAATCCCTGCAATATCCTGCACCCAATCTCCAGCTGGCACCTCTGCTAAAGAAATGTTGTCAATTTATTAATTACTAGATTTAGCTAACATTAGATAGTTATTCCAGAGATTCTTACCTTTTCCTCGATTTGTCAGTCTTGTTCAGATCATCCTGGCATTTCTAGTTCTTTATGATAGCCACATTAGCAGCATATTAACATTTCATTTGTTGGGGGTAAATATAGGCAAATATATTGACAAGACACCTTGTCTGAGAGAGATTTACATGGTTATAAAAACGTCACGAAACACAGCCCTTATTTTAAGTGTTTCTAAAATCCCCCATGGGAAAAATGAATGGTGGAAAAACGATTGGAATCTCCCTGTTTGACCACTAGGTTTTATGGGTATTATGACACCTCCACTGTGGGGCTCTATTGAGGGCATCCACCATTTTAATGTCGTAAACTGGGTGGGATTTCCAATTTAATTGGCTGATTCCCTCCAAACCGTAAGAAAACGTTTTGCTGGGAAAGCGAGCGTTTGTTGTGAGACAAATCCGGGTAGTTCCTCCCCGTTTGGTTCCTAATGAATTTACCCCAGCAAGGCATCTGGGCGCTATTGGACCACGTGACCGGTTTAGGACAGCCATCGTTTTACCTAATTCATGTCCAACCCAAAATGGGAAAGGGGTGCGAGGACTGCAGAGGATAAAACGAACAGCAATGGTATCGTTTAGGAGTTTTGTTTCAATCTCAAAACCTCGTTTTTCAAATCCTCTGTAGGTTCTATTGGTTGAACAAAAAAAAAAGTAACCAAGCAAAGGTGAGTTTTATTTAGTTCGTTTTTTTTTTAGAGGTTTTGTTTTCGGTTTTACTTATGCAATGTTTTCATGTCTAGATCGCTAATTGACATTCAATGTTTTTAGTCGCAAACAACAAAACATGTCATGAGAGCAGTTGATAACTTAACAAGTATCAAATGCCATGAAGTCAATTGTATTAATTTATTTTCAACAATGAATCTACTCTCTCTTTTTTTGTTTGTTTGTTGTTGACACACTTCTTCCTCTGTTAGAGCTACAAAGTCACTGTGAAGTACCTTCACCTTGCTTGGTGTTAGAGAGACGTTCTTGCATGGAACTCAAGTGGCGCAGTGTCAAAGTTTACTTCCAGTTTTGAGTGAATGTTGCGGAATAACTACTAGCTAGGAGCAGACGGACATCACCGGAATCTCACTAGACGTTCATTATTCTCAAATCAGGACAGCGTTCTGCCGGTGTGAGATATGGCTTGGAAAACGTATCTCAATCCTGGGATGGCAGTATACTCTAATTATCCCAAATGACAAATTGAAAAGATTGAAATACTGCTAGTTTTGTCCTCTACATACTAGGTTAGCTAATGGTATAACAGCCCATTGAATTCCATGAAAATGTGACGCTTAGTGTTGAGGTGAGACGCTACCGGAAGTGTTGTCGAATCCCAATGGGCTGCAATAACATTAGATAGTTTGTCAGTATGCTAGGCTATCAGTCATTTGAAAACTAGGAGTATTTTAAATCTTCTCGATTTGCTAGTTGGGTTAATGGGATAATTCGGATTACACTGCCATACCCCATTCCTGGATTGAGGTACGTTTTCAGAGCCATATCTCTCGCCGGCTCAGAGCTCAGTGATTTATCCTTGTTCCAACTACAGAATGTGATGAACATCTAGTCGGATTCTGGCTACTGCCGCACTAAGAATTTAACTCGTGTTTGAATGTAATGAACTTCGATTTGTAAAACGTAATCTCTTTTTTTTTTAAATCATAGTTATAAACCACACTGTAAAACACATGTGTTTACGGTAATTTACAGGCAGCCAATTACCTGGAGATTACTGTAATAATTAGTACAGTATGTTACCAGGAATTCCAAAGAAACGTTGGTTTAACAGTACATTACTGTAAAGTTTATGGTATTGTTCTGTTAAATCAAAGTTTATTTAGAATTTATGGTAGCATGCTGAATTTTTTTTTTTTTACAGAAAATTACAATTTAAAACTTCTTTTTTTTTAACAGTGCATGTTTCCATCCAGTTCTTATGCGAGTAAAGTTATTTTGTACAAAATTAAAAAGCAACAATTTTATAAATGTTGACAATTTGTTTGACAGTGGCACCACCATTTTTGAGTTAAATTTGCAGTCATGCATTGCTATGTTGTGTGGTCCTCCCACTGTGAACTTGAAAAAGCATGCACAGTTTAGGCTACAGGGTGGTGAAAGTGCACAGTGATGAGCTTGATGCTCTTTTCCAATAAAGTCAAGGGTCTTCATTTGTATGCTAGTGACATGATTGGTGCTTAGCTGCCAATTAACACATAAACATGTTCTTGCTCTAATCCATCTCATCATGAAATGTAGACTGGACAGGTAGACTAGACTGGACAGGTAGACTAGACTGGACAGGTAGACTAGACTGGACAGGTAGACTAGACTGGACAGGTTGACTAGACTGGACAGGTAGACTGGACAGGTAGACTGGACAGGTTGACTAGACTGGACAGGTTGACTAGACAGGTAACTTTATCAGCAAACTATTGTCTAGAGTGCATGCGTGAACCAGATTGGGCAAGTTTTACTTTTATTGCCAAAAGTTGGTGTGACAAAACTATTGATAGATTGGAAAATGCATGAAACTCATGTTTTTATTTTATTTTAAATTTGGGACATAGCTTAAGTGTTTTGGTGTACAGTATGTCATCACACACAGTCTTTTACCTGCTTCAAAGCAATTCTGGTGTGGAAATGCACATATTTCTTCCAGATTATTTTATAATATTCATATAAAAATCTGTAGCAAAGATATTGCTCCACGTTGAATAAAGCTTTCTACACCCATGTATCTATCTATATCTGGGACTTTCCCAGCAGGTTCAACCTGCTTATTGGCGTTAATAGCAACCCAGGATTCAGAAATGGGATGATGGGAGCGTAAAAGTGCGACGACATCTACAGTGTCTTGGCCTAAATGTGGACTTGATCAACGCGAGAGATGAGATGTGGACTCGGTCAATGCGAGGGACTAGTGTTCCTTTGGGCTCAGCTAAATCCTTTGGTCCCCTCCACATCTCAATCGGCTCCTTACTAACCCAGGGGTCCACCAAGGCACTCACCCTCCACATCCCCTCACATTTATTTATGGATGGTATGAATAGGTACGAACACGTTGAATAAACAATCAAATGGGTCATTTTCAACATCCGTATTTATTCAATTTAAGACTAAAAATGGAGGAATTTACAAAAGTTTCTGCTATTGGTGGACCACCATCGAAGGGTCGTACAAAACCAACTGTCACTAATCCTCATTTAAAATGTGTGTTCTATAATGACAAAAAATATATATATTTTAGTTCAGTGTAGTTCTACTTTAATCCCACGAATTAAGCGTTTTGTTTTGAAATTCAGTACTTCAGCACAGTGGTGTTGGTTCATTCTGAGGAAGAAGAATGAATGGTTTAAGTTTGCATCCCAAATTTCCTATATCGTGCACTACTTTTTATAGGGCTCTGGTCAAAAGTAGTGCACTACGAAGGGGAGGGGGGTGTGTGTGACATTAAGTCTCCAGCACGGAGTCTGCAAATTTAACATGTTTCATACTCCCTATACTGAGGCCCTGAAGGCTGGACGGGCATTGAGGGACGATTGATTAAACCAGGCTGTGATGATTGTAAACGCCTCTCTATTTAGTGCCCTACTTTTGACCAGGACTTGTTAGAGTGCTCTATTGGTCTCTATGTAAGGAAAAGGCTACCGTTTGAGCCATGTGGCCACCCGCTGCAGGGCTATTCTCCCTCTGTTTTGGCCATCCACTGAGGAGACATGACCCACTTAAAATAGTTGTTTACTTGCATTAGAAAAAGAGCCAAAACACTTCTCAATGAACTCTTGTCTACAATTAAATTAGTCTGGCCTTTCCCTTCTCAGCAGCAGCTTGCACAGTTCAGTTTCTGATGCTCCCTGGTCGTCTGTAGCTCCCTGGCTATGTGGTGATGCCACAGCTCCCTGGCCGTCTATAGCTCCCTGGCTGTGTGGTGATGCCACAGCTTCCTGGCCGTCTATAGCTCCCTGGCCGTGTGGTGATGCCACAGCTCCCTGGCCGTCTATAGCTCCCTGGTCGTGTGGTGATGCCACAGCTCCCTGGCCGTCTATAGCTCCCTGGTCGTGTGGTGATGCCACAGCTCCCTGGCCGTCTATAGCTTCCTGGCTGTGTGGTGATGCCACAGCTCCCTGGCCGTCTATAGCTCCCTGGCTGTGTGGTGATGCCACAGCTCCCTGGCCGTCTATAGCTCCCTGGCTGTGTGGTGATGCCACAGCTCCCTGGCCGTCTATAGCTCCCCGGCTGTGTGGTGATGCCACAGCTCCCTGGCCGTCTATAGCTCCCCGGCTGTGTGGTGATGCCACAGCTCCCTGGCCGTCTATAGCTCCCCGGCTGTGTGGTGATGCCACAGCTCCCTGGCCGTCTATAGCTCCCTGGCTGTGTGGTGATGCCACAGCTCCCTGGCCGTGTGGTGATGCCACAGCTCCCTGGCCGTGTGGTGATGCCACAGCTCCCTGGCCGTGTGGTGATGCCACAGCTCCTGGCCGTGTGGTGATGCCACAGCTCCCTGGCCGTCTATAGCTCCCTGGCTGTGTGGTGATGCCACAGCTCCTGGCCGTCTATAGCTCCCTGGCTGTGTGGTGATGCCACAGCTCCTGGCCGTGTGGTGATGCCACAGCTCCCTGGCCGTGTGGTGATGCCACAGCTCCCTGGCCGTGTGGTGATGCCACAGCTCCCTGGCCGTGTGGTGATGCCACAGCTCCTGGCCGTGTGGTGATGCCACAGCTCCCTGGCCGTGTGGTGATGCCACAGCTCCCTGGCCGTGTGGTGATGCCACAGCTCCCTGGCCGTGTGGTGATGCCACAGCTCCTGGCCGTGTGGTGATGCCACAGCTCCCTGGCCGTCTATAGCTCCCTGGCCGTGTGGTGATGCCACAGCTCCCTGGCCGTGTGGTGATGCCACAGCTCCCTGGCCGTGTGGTGATGCCACAGCTCCCTGGCCGTGTGGTGATGCCACAGCTCCCTGGCCGTGTGGTGATGCCACAGCTCCCTGGCCGTGTGGTGATGCCACAGCTCCCTGGCCGTGTGGTGATGCCACAGCTCCCTGGCCGTGTGGTGATGCCACAGCTCCCTGGCCGTGTGGTGATGCCACAGCTCCCTGCATGAGCTGTTCTTGTCTAATGATCTGTATTATGTCATTCTGTTTTGTGTGGACCCCAGGAAGAGTAGCTGCTGCTTTTGCAACAGCTAATGGGGATCCTAATAAAATACAAAATGTCTATAGTTCCCTGGCTGTGTGATGATGCCACAGTTCCCTGGCTGTGTGATGATGCCACAGTTCCCTGGCTGTGTGATGATGCCACAGTTCCCTGGCTGTGTGATGATGCCACAGTTCCCTGGCTGTGTGATGATGCCACAGTTCCCTGGCTGTGTGATGATGCCACAGTTCCCTGTGTGTAATTAGTTTCCTGTGTGTCTTCATAACCTCCTAGCAACATGGACAGAAATAGATTAAATCAAACCTGTCGAGGGGGAAATGACATCTGAGGTGTTCCAGTAAAGTGAGTCATCAGGACTTCCTGTGAGATGTTCTGAACTCACGGGCAAACAAAACAGATGTTTGGTTGAAAATAAATGGATTTGAGTTGGCAGTTATGGATGCGTTTGTGTTCCAAGCTATGCCAACTGTTATTGCATACAATTACAGAATTTGAGTTAGTCAAGAAATTCTCCTATTCATTGATTTTTATAAAGTAAGGGCTTATGTGAGTTACATGTATCTGAACATGGTGTCCATCTAGTCCTAAACACTGCATTTCTCAAAGTGCAGTGCGTCAAGCTTTCACTTAGGACTTGGTGACAAGTCTGTAGGGTTGTAGCGCTGTCCAGTAGTAGCCGGTCAGTGTAGCCAGACCAGTAGCCTTGTGTTATCCTGCCCTTGAAAACAACAATATTTTAAAGTTTTGATTGCTTTTCCTGTTAACTGTATAATAGTGAACAGCTAGCCCCGACCAGACGACTGTGAACGGCCGGCCCCGACCAGACGACTGTGAACGGCCGGCCCCGACCAGACGACTGTGAACGGCCGGCCCCGACCAGACGACTGTGAACGGCCGGCCCCGACCAGACGACTGTGAACGGCCGGCCCCGACCAGACGACTGTGAACGGCCGGCCCCGACCAGAACGCGACTGTGAACGGCCGGCCCCCCGACCAGACGACTGTGAACGGCCGGCCCCCAGACCAGACGACTGTGAACGGCCGGCCCCGACCAGACGACTGTGAACGGCCGGCCCCGACCAGACGACTGTGAACGGCCGGCCCCGACCAGACGACTGTGAACGGCCGGCCCCGACCAGACGACTGTGAACGGCCGGCCCCGACCAGACGACTGTGAACGGCCGGCCCCGACCAGACGACTGTGAACGGCCGGCCCCGACCAGACGACTGTGAACGGCCGGCCCCGACCAGACGACTGTGAACGGCCGGCCCCGACCAGACGACTGTGAACGGCCGGCCCCGACCAGACGACTGTGAACGGCCTTAGCAGCTGTCTTGCCCTCTGTCTGTTTACACTAGCAGGGCCTCAGTTGCAAATATTGAGGTTATGTTTTTCCCACTTGCTGTATATGAAACCACAAATATTAGTTGGTTTACACACCCAGTCTTCCCAAGTCTTGAAGGCTGTGTCAGTAGTTTTGTCATTTCTGATAATTTAAGGACCTACATTTAGCTGGGGCAAAAACAACATTAAATCCGGTTCAGCTAATCAATTCTCTTTGCATCTCAAATTGCTGACCGTTGAGCTCAGTTGTACTTTTATGCACCATTATTGAGTTAGTTAGGCCTACTATGTCTTTCCAGGAGGGGAATTTCTTTCAGCAATGAGCTATGATGTTGCCCTCAACCTTTCTTCAAGCATTTCTTGGAATAATTGTCATGGAATTTTTTCCCCCCCAAAAAGTTTCTGAAGACCTGATTTCATAAAGTCTTTGTGTTCCGTGGACACCAGTACCCCATGAGTTGACGACACCTGGTCCCTTATCCACTGAAGCTTCTCAGAGTAGGAGTGCAGATCTAGGGTCTGACCACACAATCTTACTCATTATGAACTAAAAAGGCAAAACGGGATCCTAGAACAGCACTCCTACTCAGAGAAGCTTTTATGGATACATACGGGTCCTGATTTAGGATCCATTTTAGCCTTTTTGTTTTAATGATTATAATTATATGGATGAGGGGGGAGACCTGATCCTGGATCAGTAATCTTGCTTTGTGAATATGTCCCTGAAGTCGTTTCAAGGCTTGCTCTGATTAAGCAGCATGATCATTACACAGGTGCACCTTGTGCTGGGGGTAATATTAGACCACTAAAATGTGCAGTTTTTTCACACAACGCCACGAATGTCTCAAGTTGAGGGAGCATGACTAAAGGAATGTCCAGGCTCTTACCAACCGAGTCACACAGGACCATATTATAGTGATTAGGAAGCAGGGTACTGTGGTGTAATGATTCATGTTCTACCTCTCTTCTCTTTTCCCATCTCTTCGCAGGTGGGCTTGAACCAGCAGCTGGCCTGAACCTGTTAACTGGCAACCAGGAGCAGGGACACCAATCCAGCCTCCTGATTGGCTGTGACAAATAGGCTGTGGGGAGGAGGGGGAAACTAACAATCAACTGATTTTGATTTGCTCCCTTTTTTTTTTTTTTTTTTTTGAGGACTCAGCAGGAGGACTCAGCAGGAGGACTCAGCAGGAGGACTCAGCAGGAGGACTTTGGCTCTGTGTTCTAACTTCCCAGACGAGCATGGGGCAGAGCATCCCTGGAGGCATAAAGACTATTGACATGAGAGACCCGGCGTTCAGGCCTCTGAAGCTGGAGTTGGCAGCCCTGGACCACGCCAAGCCCTCCAGGCTGGATCTGCTGCTGGACATGCCCCCTGCTGGACAGGAGGTCCAGATGCAGCACTCGTGGAACAACAACGACCGATCGCTCAACATCTTCGTCAAGGACGACAACAAACTGGTCTTTCATCGGCACCCCGTGGCTCAGAGCACGGACGCCATCCGGGCCTGTATCGGCTACACCCGGGGGCTCCACGTCTGGGAGATCAGCTGGGCCATGAGACAGCGGGGAACGCACGCCATTGTCGGCGTGGCGACAGGAGACGCGCCGTTACATTCTGTAGGCTACACGACCCTGGTGGGTAATAACCATGAGTCCTGGGGCTGGGACCTGGGACGTAATAAACTGCACCACGATGGGAAGAACCAGCCCAGTAAGACGTACCCAGCGTTCCTGGAACCAGATGACACGTTTCTAGTCCCCGACTCATTCCTGGTAGTGTTGGACATGGACGAGGGGACTCTGAGCTATATAGTGGACGGACAATACCTTGGGGTGGCTTTCAGAGGACTCAAGGGGAGGAAACTGTACCCTGTCGTCAGTGCTGTGTGGGGGCACTGTGAAATACGAATCCGCTACATCAATGGACTAGATCGTAAGTATATTTTAAGGGGTTCAGGGTTGGCTTTTCGTCTTTTTCTCTGAGACTAGGGCTGCACCTTTTTGGACAAAGTATCTAATTACAAAATTCGTTGGCCAGATATTGCGATTATGAATTAAGGACCCAATTTTAGAAATCTGTGCGAGATGTAATCTTGTATTTCCTTTCCAGCTTGTTTATGATCTTCTAGAAACTGACTGTCACGTGCTGAATACAACAGGTGTAGACCTGACCTGTGAAATGCTTACTTAAAAATAGATAGGTACCATTTAAAATGATAATTTCCCCACCTTTTATTTAACCCGGTAGACCAGTTGAGAACAAGTTCTCATTTACAACTGCGACCTGGCCAAGATAAAGCAAAGCAGTGTGACAAAAACAACACAGAGTTACACATAAACAAACATACAGTCAATAACACAATATAAAAATCTATGTACGGTGTGTGCAAATGGAGAAGATTCGGGAGGTAAAGGCAATAAATAGGCCACATCGGTGGCTGGAGCGCGATTGGCCGACATGCCATGCAGAGTTAGAGAGCCCGCTTGTGATTGGTCAACATCTTCTTGTGCATATAGAAAGTGAATGAGTCTAGCGCGTCTCATTGGAGGAGGTACCGTAGTCTAGTTTGTTGTTGTGTCTCAGGAAGGAGGAAATGGCAGCCTCTTGCTATATGGATATTACATGGCATTATCACAACTTGGATCTGAATTGGATTATTTGTGCAGCCCTACCAGAGACATTGGTTTAGACTTCCTAAAACGCCATAGACGTCACGTCTCACGGGCCTGTAGGGCGCTTTCAGCACAACATTTTTGGAACGTTCAGATAGAAACCTGCTATGTAGATGAAACATACTTCTCTGACATGCAGTAGGATAAGGAATAATGTTGGCTCAATTAATTTGATCTGTAAGGTCAGGGCTATACTGAGGTAATATACTATGTTAGGGCTATACTGAGGTAATATACTATGTTAGGGCTATACTGAGGTAATATACTATGTTAGGGCTATACTGAGGTAATATACTATGTTAGGGCTATACTGAGGTAATATACTATGTTAGGGCTATACTGAGGTAATATACTATGTTAGGGCTATACTGAGGTAATATACTATGTTAGGGCTATACTGAGGTAATATACTATGTTAGGGCTATACTGAGGTAATATACTATGTTAGGGCTATACTGAGGTAATATACTATGTTAGGGCTATACTGAGGTAATATACTATGTTAGGGCTATACTGAGGTAATATACTATGTTAGGGCTATACTGAGGTAATATACTATGTTAGGGCTATACTGAGGTAATATACTATGTTAGGGCTATACTGAGGTAATATACTATGTTAGGGCTATACTGAGGTAATATACTATGTTAGGGCTATACTGAGGTAATATACTATGTTAGGGCTATACTGAGGTAATATACTATGTTAGGGCTATACTCCTCGTGTTCCTAGCTATCCCATGAACACTTTCTCCTAGGGATAATAATAATAATTTTTTTAATCCCTTTTTCTCCCCAATTTCGTGGTATCCAATTGTTAGTAGTTACTCTCTTGTCTCATCGCTACAACTCCCATACTGACTCAGGTGAGGTGACGGTCGAGAGCCATGCGTCCCCCGAAACACAACCCAACCAAGCCGCACTGCTTCTTAACACAGCGTGCTTCCAACCCGGAAGCCAGCCGCACCAATGTGTCGGAGGAAACACCGCTGACCTGGTTAGCGTGCACTGCGCCCGGCCCGCCACAGGAGTCGCTAGTGCGCGATGAGACGAGGACATCCCTACCGGCCAAACCCTCCCTAACCCGGATGATGCTGGGTCAATTGTGCGTCGACCCATAGACCTCCCGGTTGCGGCCGGCTGCGACGAACCCAGAGTCTCTGGTGGCACAGCTAGCGCTGTGATGCAGTGCCTTAGATCTCTGCGCCACCCGGGAGGCCTCACCTAGGGAACTTTAGCAGCTCGGTCTGGTCTTTCATTGTACAGGCATGAATCACGTCATAACTTCATAATAGACACAATTTTATTTTTTGGTCTGCGTCCCTAATGACTCCCTTATGTAGTGCACTACTTTTGATAGGGCTCTGGTCTCTGGTATATAGGGTGTCATTTGTTTGGGCCGTACACACGTGTTTTATTGATGTAATGAACTTGAGCGTAACGGTACATTCAAAGGTTGGGCCTTTATTACTGCACACCAAGGTCACAGCGGAGCACTGAGGCTTTCTTGCCTGGTCCCAGATCAGTTTGTGCTTTCTTGCCTGGTCCCAGATCAGTTTGTGCTTTCTTGCCTGGTCCCAGATCAGTTTGTGCTTTCTTGCCTGGTCCCAGATCAGTTTGTGCTTTCTTGCCTGGTCCCAGATCAGTTTGTGCTTTCTTGCCTGGTCCCAGATCAGTTTGTGCTTTCTTGCCTGGTCCCAGATCAGTTTGTGCTTTCTTGCCTGGTCCCAGATCCGTTTGTGCTTTCTTGCCTGGTCCCAGATCAGTTTGTGCTTTCTTGCCTGGTCCCAGATCAGTTTGTGCTTTCTTGCCTGGTCCCAGATCAGTTTGTGCTTTCTTGCCTGGTCCCAGATCAGTTTGTGCTTTCTTGCCTGGTCCCAGATCAGTTTGTGCTTTCTTGCCATTTTCCATGGTTACTGTTTTTAATGTGTATATGTTGGTTTGTGTTGCCTTGCCAACACTAATCTGGGACCAGCCTAGAACAGACTACATTTAGGCTTGCCTGGTCCCAGATCAGTTTGTTCTCTCTCGCTTATTTATATTTGATCATTTTCGCGCATTTTGTCTTGCTGGCCGTGACTATTTACAGAGGAGTTAACAAACAAACCCGGCACAAACAGATATGGGATCAGATTAGAGGCTTACAGACTGCAGTTAGGCTAGCATGGTCCCAGATCTGTTTGTGCTGTTCTCTCAAACTGGAGCTTGCCAATTCAGCAAGACCGCCTGGTCCCAGATCTGTTTAGGCTAACAGAGCCATTGATCCTAACTATTATCCCAGACAGTTGGGCACTACGTGATAAGGTGCCACTGGCATCGTGATGACATCACTTGATCACTCTGACCTATGCCCCAGAGAACAACAGTAAATGAATAACTGAACAAGCCTGTTGATCATGTTTTTTTTTTTCTTCTCTTCTACCATCTTGACTGCGACCTCGTCTGTCTCGGGCTTGACTGTGCTGCCTCGTCTGTCTCGGGCTTGACTGTGCTGCCTCGTCTGTCTCGGGCTTGACTGTGCTGCCTCGTCTGTCTCGGGCTTGACTGTGCTGCCTCGTCTGTCTCGGGCTTGACTGTGCTGCCTCGTCTGTCTCGGGCTTGACTGTGCTGCCTCGTCTGTCTCGGGCTTGACTGTGCTGCCTCGTCTGTCTCGGGCTTGACTGTGCTGCCTCGTCTGTCTCGGGCTTGACTGTGCTGCCTCGTCTGTCTCGGGCTTGACTGTGCTGCCTCGTCTGTCTCGGGCTTGACTGTGCTGCCTCGTCTGTCTCGGGCTTGACTGTGCTGCCTCGTCTGTCTCGGGCTTGACTGTGCTGCCTCGTCTGTCTCGGGCTTGACTGTGCTGCCTCGTCTGTCTCGGGCTTGACTGTGCTGCCTCGTCTGTCTCGGGCTTGACTGTGCTGCCTCGTCTGTCTCGGGCTTGACTGTGCTGCCTCGTGTCGTCCTGTCGTCCGGGCTTGACTGTGCTGCCTCGACTGCTGTCTCGGGCTTGACTGTGCTGCCTCGTCTGTCTCGGGCTTGACTGTGCTGCCTCGTCTGTCTCGGGCTTGACTGTGCTGCCTCGTCTGTCTCGGGCTTGACTGTGCTGCCTCGTCTGTCTCGGGCTTGACTGTGCTGCCTCGTCTGTCTCGGGCTTGACTGTGCTGCCTCGTCTGTCTCGGGCTTGACTGTGCTGCCTCGTCTGTCTCGGGCTTGACTGTGCTGCCTCGTCTGTCTCGGGCTTGACTGTGCTGCCTCGTCTGTCTCGGGCTTGACTGTGCTGCCTAACGTCTGTCTCGGGCTTGACTGTGCTGCCTCGTCTGTCTCGGGCTTGACTGTGCTGCCTCGTCTGTCTCGGGCTTGACTGTGCTGCCTCGTCTGTCTCGGGCTTGACTGTGCTGCCTCGTCTGTCTCGGGCTTGACTGTGCTGCCTCGTCTGTCTCGGGCTTGACTGTGCTGCCTCGTCTGTCTCGGGCTTGACTGTGCTGCCTCGTCTGTCTCGGGCTTGACTGTGCTGCCTCGTCTGTCTCGGGCTTGACTGTGCTGCCTCGTCTGTCTCGGGCTTGACTGTGCTGCCTCGTCTGTCTCGGGCTTGACTGTGCTGCCTCGTCTGTCTCGGGCTTGACTGTGCTGCCTCGTCTGTCTCGGGCTTGACTGTGCTGCCTCGTCTGTCTCGGGCTTGACTGTGCTGCCTCGTCTGTCTCGGGCTTGACTGTGCTGCCTCGTCTGTCTCGGGCTTGACTGTGCTGCCTCGTCTGTCTCGGGCTTGACTGTGCTGCCTCGTCTGTCTCGGGCTTTGGGTAGCATTGTCTGCAGTAAGGTGTCACGAGAATGATCCCTTAAAATAATCACTGATCTGACATGAGTAGAAGGGTGTACTACTGGAAGCTTTTCATTGCTTTCACAATTATGTCATGTCAGAAGCGTGGAAGGAAGCATTTCAAGAGTATTCAAATAGTTTTCACCATGCAAATCTCTGGCTCCTAGATTCTCTCTAGTTTAGATGTCAACACGTCTCTGGCTCCTAGATTCTCTCTAGTTTCGATGTCAACGCGTCTCTGGCTCCTAGATTCTCTCTAGTTTCGATGTCAACGCGTCACTGGCTCCTAGATTCTCTCTAGTTTCGATGTCAACGCGTCTCTGGCTCCTAGATTCTAGTTTCGATGTCAACGCGTCTCTGGCTCCTAGATTCTCTCTAGTTTCGATGTCAACGCGTCTCTGGCTCCTAGATTCTCTCTAGTTTCGATGTCAACGCGTCTCTGATTCTCTCTAGTTTCGATGTCAACTAGATTCTCTCTAGTTTCGATGTCAACGCGTCTCTGGCTCCTAGATTCTCTCTAGTTTCGATGTCAACGCGTCTCTGGCTCCTAGATTCTCTCTAGTTTCGATGTCAACGCGTCTCTGGCTCCTAGATTCTCTCTAGTTTCGATGTCAACGCGTCTCTGGCTCCTAGATTCTCTCTAGTTTCGATGTCAACGCGTCTCTGGCTCCTAGATTCTCTCTAGTCAACGCGTCTCTGGCTCCTAGATTCTCTCTAGTTTCGATGTCAACGCGTCTCTGGCTCCTAGATTCTCTCTAGTTTCGATGTCAACGCGTCTCTGGCTCCTAGATTCTCTCTAGTTTTGATGTCAACGCGTCTCTGGCTCCTAGATTCTCTCTAGTTTCGATGTCAACGCGTCTCTGGCTCCTAGATTCTCTCTAGTTTCGATGTCAACGCGTCTCTGGCTCCTAGATTCTCTCTAGTTTCGATGTCAACGCGTCTCTGGCTCCTAGATTCTCTCTAGTTTCGATGTCAACGCGTCTCTGGCTCCTAGATTCTCTCTGTTTCGATGTCAACGCGTCTCTGGCTCCTAGATTCTCTCTGTTTCGATGTCAACGCGTCTCTGGCTCCTAGATTCTCTCTAGTTTCGATGTCAACGCGTCTCTGGCTCCTAGATTCTCTCTAGTTTCGATGTCAACGCGTCTCTGGCTCCTAGATTCTCTCTGAACGCGTTTCGATGTCAACGCGTCTCTGGCTCCTAGATTCTCTCTAGTTTCGATGTCAACGCGTCACTGGCTCCTAGATTCTCTCTAGATGTCAACGCGTCTCTGGCTCCTAGATTCTCTCTAGTTTCGATGTCAACGTCTCTGGCTCCTGATTCTCTCTAGTTTCTGTCAACGCGTCAGGCTCCTAGATTCTCTCTCTAGTTTCGATGTCAACGCGTCACTGGCTCCTAGATTCTCTCTAGTTTCGATGTCAACGCGTCTCTGGCTCCTTTTCGCAACGCGTCCTGGCTCCTAGATTCTCTCTAGTTTCGATGTCAACGCGTCTCTGGCTCCTAGATTCTCTCTAGTTTCGATGTCAACGCGTCTCTGGCTCCTAGATTCTCTCAGCCTCCGATGTCAACGCGTCTTCCTAGATTCTCTCTAGTTTCGATGTCAACGCGTAGGCTCCTAGATTCTCTCTAGTTTCGATGTCAACGCGTCTCTGGCTCCTAGATTCTCTCTGTTTCGATGTCAACGCGTCTCTGGCTCCTAGATTCTCTCTAGTTTGATGTCAACGGTCTCTGGCTCCTAGATTCTCTCTAGTTTCGATGTCAACGCGTCTCTGGCTCCTAGATTCTCTCTAGTTTCGATGTCAACGCGTCTCTGGCTCCTAGATTCTCTCTAGTTTCGATGTCAACGCGTCTCTGGCTCCTAGATTCTCTCTAGTTTCGATGTCAACGCGTCTCTGGCTCCTAGATTCTCCTAGATGTCTCTCTGGCTCCTAGATTCTCTCTAGTTTTGATGTCAACGCGTGGCTCCTAGACGCGTCTCTGGCTCCTAGATTCTCTCTAGTTTCGATGTCAACGCGTCTCTGGCTCCTAGATTCTCTCTAGTTTCGATGTCAACGCGTCTCTGGCTCCTAGATTCTCTCTAGTTTCGATGTCAACGCGTCTCTGGCTCCTAGATTCTCTCTAGTTTCGATGTCAACGCGTCAGGCTCCTAGATTCTCTCTAGTTTCGATGTCAACGGTCTCTGGCTCCTAGATTCTCTCTAGTTTCGATGTCAACGCGTCTCTGGCTCCTAGATTCTCTCTAGTTTCGATGTCAACGCGTCTCTGGCTCCTAGATTCTCTCTAGTTTCGATGTCAACGCGTCTCTGGCTCCTAGATTCTCTCTAGTTTCGATGTCAACGCGTCTCTGGCTCCTAGATTCTCTCTAGTTTCGATGTCAACGCGTCTCTGGCTCCTAGATTCTCTCTAGTTTCGATGTCAACGCGTCACTGGCTCCTAGATTCTCTCTAGTTTCGATGTCAACGCGTCTCTGGCTCCTAGATTCTCTCTAGTTTCGATGTCAACGCGTCACTGGCTCCTAGATTCTCTCTAGTTTCGATGTCAACGCGTCTCTGGCTCCTAGATTCTCTCTAGTTTCGATGTCAACGCGTCTCTGGCTCCTAGATTCTCTCTAGTTTCGATGTCAACGCGTCTCTGGCTCCTAGATTCTCTCTAGTTTCGATGTCAACGCGTCTCTGGCTCCTAGATTCTCTCTAGTTTCGATGTCAACGCGTCTCTGGCTCCTAGATTCTCTCTAGTTTCGATGTCAACGCGTCTCTGGCTCCTAGATTCTCTCTAGTTTCGATGATTCTCATGTCAACGCGTCTCTGGCTCCTAGATTCTCTCTAGTTTCGATGTCAACGCGTCTCTGGCTCCTAGATTCTCTCTAGTTTCGATGTCAACGCGTCTCTGGCTCCTAGATTCTCTCTAGTTTCATGTCAACGCGTCTCTGGCTCCTAGATTCTCTCTAGTTTCGATGTCAACGCGTGTCAACGCGTCTGGCTCCTAGATTCTCTCTAGTTTCGATGTCAACGCGTCACTGGCTCCTAGATTCTCTCTAGTTTCGATGTCAACGCGTCTCTGGCTCCTAGATTCTCTCTAGTTTCGATGTCAACGCGTCTCTGGCTCCTAGATTCTCTCTAGTTTCGATGTCAACGCGTCTCTGGCTCCTAGATTCTCTCTAGTTTCGATGTCAACGCGTCTCTGGCTCCTAGATTCAACGCTCTGGCTCCTAGATTCTCTCTAGTTTCGATGTCAACGCGTCTCTGGCTCCTAGATTCTCTCTAGTTTCGATGTCAACGCGTCTCTGGCTCCTAGATTCTCTCTAGTTTCGATGTCAACTCTCTAGTTTCGATGTCAACTGGCTCCTAGATTCTCTCTAGTTTCGATGTCAACGCGTCTCTGGCTCCTAGATTCTCTCTAGTTTCGATGTCAACGCGTCTCTGGCTCCTAGATTCTCTCTAGTTTCGATGTCAACGCGTCTCTGGCTCCTAGATTCTCTCTCGTTTCGATGTCAACGCGTCTCTGGCTCCTAGATTCTCTCTAGTTTCGATGTCAACGCGTCTCTGGCTCCTAGATTCTCTCTAGTTTCGATGTCAACGCGTCTCTGGCTCCTAGATTCTCTCTAGTTTCGATGTCAACGCGTCTCTGGCTCCTAGATTCTCTCTAGTTTCGATGTCAACGCGTCTCTGGCTCCTAGATTCTCTCTAGTTTCGATGTCAACGCGTCTCTGGCTCCTAGATTCTCTCTAGTTTCGATGTCAACGCGTCTCTGGCTCCTAGATTCTCTCTAGTTTCGATGTCAACGCGTCTCTGGCTCCTAGATTCTCTCTAGTTTCGATGTCAACGCGTCTCTGGCTCCTAGATTCTCTCTAGTTTCGATTCAACGCGTCTCTGGCTCCTAGTTCTCTCTAGTTTCTGTCAACGCGTCTCTGGCTCCTAGATTCTCTCTCTCTGTTTCGATGTCAACGCGTCTCTGGCTCCTAGATTCTCTCTAGTTTCGATGTCAACGCGTCTCTGGCTCCTAGATTCTCTCTAGTTTCGATGTCAACGCGTCTCTGGCTCCTAGATTCTCTCTAGTTTCGATGTCAACGCGTCTCTGGCTCCTAGATTCTCTCTGTTTCGATGTCAACGCGTCTCTGGCTCCTAGATTCTCTCTCGTTTCGATGTCAACGCGTCTCTGGCTCCTAGATTCTCTCTCGTTTCGATGTCAACGCGTCTCTGGCTCCTAGATTCTCTCTAGTTTCAATGTCAAGCATCGTGTTTTTAAGTGTGGAAATGACTGCCACTGGACTGACTGACTCCTCATGACTGCTCCTCTCGGGGTAATGTGGTTTCTAATGAGAATGTTTATCAAAACATGTTGTTGTACTGCAACAATTCACTCTGTGTACACTAGTGAATGTTCATCAACTTGTTGTACAGCAAGACAGTTCTGATTGGACATGTGGGGGGGTGGGTGATTATGTGCTGTCTCTGTCTCTCTCTCTCTGTCTCTCTCTCTCTCTGATATTTAAGGTAAACTAAATGTGAAAGTATTGCTGTACTCTAAATCTCTCTCTCTCTCTCCCCAGCTGAGCCTCTCCCTCTGCTGGAGCTGTGTCGGCGCTCTGTGAGGGTAGCTTTAGGCAGAGAACGACTAAGTGAGATCCATGGTCTGCCTCTACCGGCCTCTCTCAAGAATTACCTTCTCTACCAATGACCTCGGGACCCTCAGCACAACAGAACATGCCTCCGATCCGTCGGCTGCCCCTGCCGGCCTCAATAAAGAACTACCAAGGGGCTGCCCTGTGCCCTCTCATAATATACACTGAGTGTCACTGTCAGCCTCTGTCCATAGGGCTGTCCCTAATCAACTACTACCAATTACAACTCAAGGGACGGTCCTGTCCCCTCACTAGGGACTGCCTTGTCCCTTCACAACCCTCATGTTGTACACTGAGCACAGGCTCAGAACCACAGCCCACCTCTACTGGCCTCGATCAAGAACTACCAATGACCAATGGAGGGACTGGGTCTGGGACTCACTCACAACATCTCTCTCCCCTGACTGCCCCGTCTGTGCCCACCAATAGATACACAGAGCACGCCTCACCCTCGCTCACCGTCTTTGGGATTGTTCCCACTGAGGGTAAACGAACCAGTTTAACAACCCAACATAACTCCAGCTTCTGTGTTTCATCTCCATGACTACTCCTCTCAACCCAGCCCTCAGGGCTCATTTCTACTAATCACATTACACCACAGAGTGAGAAGAACACTGATGCTTGGCGTGTTCAAGAAGCTATAGAGACAGTGGTTGGTGTTGGGTCAGTTTTTAATATATATATTTTATTTTTTAAATAATCGGCGCATACAATGAACACCCGCCAACTGCGGGAAGATTTCGGTTTTGGCTCCACAGTGCCAGCGTTACATTCACCAATAAAATAAATAGTCTGAAGAAGAATTCTGCAGTAGCTGTTCAAAGTATTTCTGTTTTGTTTTGTAGCTGCTAATTACACTAATCCTATATCCCACCTGGTGCAGCAACACAGCCTGACAGGGGAGCTGAGCTGACATTCTATATCCCACCTGGAGCAGCAACACAGCCTGACAGGGGAGCTGAGCTGACATCCTATATCCCACCTGGTGCAGCAACACAGCCTGACAGGGGAGCTGAGCTGACATTCTATATCCCACCTGGTGCAGCAACACAGCCTGACAGGGGAGCTGAGCTCACATTCTATATCCCACCTGGTACTGACAGGGAGCTGAGCTCTCCTATATCCCACCTGGAACAGCAACACAGCCTGACAGGGGAGCTGAGCTGACATTCTATATCCCACCTGGTGCAGCAACACAGCCTGACAGGGGAGCTGAGCTGGTAGCTGACATTCTATATCCCACCTGGTGCAGCAACACAGCCTGACAGGGAGCTGAGCTCATATTCTATATCCCACCTGGAGCAGCAACACAGTCTGCTGAGCTCATATTCTATATCCCACCTGGTGCAGCAACACAGCCTGACAGGGGAGCTGAGCTCACATCCTATATCCCACCTGGAGCAGCAACACAGCCTGACAGGGGAGCTGAGCTCATATTCTATATCCCACCTGGTGCAGCAACACAGCCTGACAGGGGAGCTGAGCTCATATTCTATATCCCACCTGGTGCAGCAACACAGTCTGACAGGGGAGCTGAGCTCATATTCTATATCCCACCTGGAGCAGCAACACAGTCTGACAGGGGAGCTGAGCTCATATTCTATATCCCACCTGGAGCAGCAACACAGTCTGACAGGGGAGCTGAGCTCACTGAGTGAAGTGCTGATAGATTCATGCTCATGAACGTTGGTCTAATTTACTCAAGTCTACAAAGTGAGACTTTGTCCCTGTGTTTCTTGGCTCTTTCAATTGTTTTGTTCACAAGCTTGGTTGTTTTTCAATGTTCGTTTTGAGTCTGCTGCTTCAATGGATAGCAAAAACTCCCTAGTCAGAGCCCAAATATATCTCTCTCTCACACACACACACACACACACACAGACACACGACAGAATGCGAGTGGCCCCGTTACCACGGTAACTTCCCTCTCTTAAAGGGGCAACTGAGCATTTTGTCTCAGATATTTTGATTTAAAAGACTGAGGTCACAATTTTAAATGTATTAAATTGTACTTCTTACTAACACATTTCTTGTTTTAGAAATATTACAAAGCATGATTGTCAGTTTTTGTTGTAATTATGGCCAAAATATTTCAGCTGGTTAATGAATTTGAGTGGCTGGTTGATTTTTGTTTCTACCTTCAACAATGACTGCTGGACCAAAAACAACATTTTAGGCCCTGTTTTATAATCCAGTTTTTATGGCTTACTTTAATCATATACTGGGACATCCATGGCTGTGACGGACATGACATGCAGACAGGACTTTTATCCAGATCTCTGCTGTTCCCGAGGACTACCATGTAAAGACATAAGTTGGTGTCCGTGTTAAAGTGTAATGAGTTTGATGCTATGTCAGACTGCAACACCTTGTGATTTTACTTTTCTCTCCTTTTTGTTTGCAGTTTGGCTTTGATAAATAAATAAAAAAATCAATCACTTGATGGTTGTATGACATGTCCTGTTGGGGGGAAAAAGTTGGAATATTGTGTTGGAATCAAACTTAAGTTCGTTGGCGGGGGGGGCGGTTGTGTTGTAGAATAGATTTGTTTTTTATTTTTATGATCACCATTTGAAGTGCTGAGATTCTTTAAATAATAATTTTACTAACGCTTTCTGACCACAAGGTGTCGCCATTTCTCATCTTTACAATTCCCCTTGTCGACGGCCCATAATAATATGCTGTTTAGCACTCTTTTATCCAAAGGGACTTAGTCATGCGTGAATACATTTTACGTATGGGTGTATTCGGGAATTGAACCCATTACCCTGTCGTTACAAGCACCGTGCTATACCAATGGCGCTACAGAGGACCACCGTGAGATGGTGCTCCTTTATATACTTAGGGGATTTAGCCCTGTGTGTGTGTCTGTGACCTCTACAGTGAAGGGGGGATTTAGCCCTGTGTAATCTGTGACATCTACAGTAGTGGGGGGGGATTTAGCCCTGTGTGTCTGTGACCTCTACAGTGGGAGGGGGGATTTAGCCCTGTGTGTCTGACCTCTACAGGGGGGGTGTCTGTGATTTAGCCCTGTGTGTCTGTGACCTCTACAGTGGGGGGGATTTAGCCCTGTGTGTCTGTGACCTCTACAGTGGGGGAGGGGGATTTAGCCCTGTGTGTCTGTGACCTCTACAGTGGGGGGGGGGGGATTTAGCCCTGTGTGTCTGTGACCTCTACAGTGGGGGGAGGGGGATTTAGCCCTGTGTGTCTGTGACCTCTACAGTGGGGGGGGGGATTTAGCCCTGTGTGTCTGTGACCTCTACAGTGGGGGAGGGGGATTTAGCCCTGTGTGTCTGTGACCTCTACAGTGGGGGGGGGGGGATTTAGCCCTGTGTGTCTGTGACCTCTACAGTGGGGGGAGGGGAGATTTAGCCCTGTGTGTCTGTGACCTCTACAGTGGGGGGATTTAGCCCTGTGTGCCTGTGACCTCTACAGTGGGGGGATTTAGCCCTGTGTGTTAGACCTCTACAGTGGGGGGGGAGATTTAGCCCTGTGTGTGTGATCTCTACAGTGGCGGGGGGGGGGATTTAGCCGCGTGTGTGACCTCTACAGAGGGGGGAATTTAGCCCCGTTTGTGTGTGTGTGTGACTTCTGCAGTGGGGGTGGAGGGGGATTTGGCCCAGTGTGTTTTATACTGCAGTACTATCTGCTAGGCCCGGTGGGCTGGACAGACCAGGACTGACCTCTAATGTTGAGGTGATAAGATGCAGTTTCTCCTGGAAGCACCACCATTACTACCACTGTTTTATATCTCAAGGTGACCATTACCCCTCCCCTGTACCCTTACCCCGCCCCTGTACCCTTACCCCGCCCCCTGTACCCTTACCCCGCCCCCTGTACCCTTACCCCGCCCCCTACCCCGATCTTTTAAAAGGGATAGTTCAACCAAATTCCGTGTTTAGTTCACAATCATTCTAGTGCAATCCACGCTTTGGGTTAGTTCACCTAGCCTCCCCTGTCCATAGAATACGTACAGGGTAAGGAAACCAAGATGCGTGAAGTATTTTCTATGAACAGTCCCTTTAACTCAACCTGAGAGCAGCAGATTATTCTTTCTGTAGTATTTGAAGTGCCTAGCTGTTTTATGTTGGGGGGTGACCAGATTTAAGACTTTTATTTCATTGGAGAGCTCTTTATATAAACTGAAGGATGACATCGCTGTGATCGTTTGTAGCATGTACCAGCAACTGATGTTTTCTCATTGCCCACTAAGCCAATCACTGTCCATGTTCATGAATTTTTCTTCCTGCTTTGGGATCCATACATATTGTTTTATTTGGAACATCATAGGTTCAAATGGCACCCTATTCCCTACACGGTGAACTACTTTTGACAAGGGTCCATAGGGCTCTGGTCAATAGTACACTGATTTGGGATGTAATAATGGAGACAAGCCAATCCACACGTGCTGCTGCAACGTGATGCCAAGAGGGTACAAATTGACAGCATATTGTCAAATTATGAGATTATTTTTTCTTCATTTTGAGTAATTTTCAGATGTGGTCCGAGTTCGGCATTGTGTCCAGTCTTTTGCCCATGCGGCGCCGATTGGTTTTTATTTCCATCTCACTTGCAACCGCTCGTTCTGTTTTATGTTCCTTGATGAAATTATTTGTAACTATATATATATATATATATATATATATATAATAAGTTTATTTCAAATGTATATATTTTGTGCTGTTAAGTGACTATATTTTTGTTTATTTGTATGATTTAATTGGTGCTCAAAGTATCAACAAGGTAGCAGAAGCAAGTGGAACTAGAACTGAATTGTGTGACGATATGTCAACCTCTGTCGGTTTTGCTGTGATCATAGGTTTGATTCCCGCTGTGGCCATCCAAATGAAAAATATCCACTTTACTAAAATCAGAAGCTTTTAGATAGGAAATGGAGCTCCACTGGAATTTTCCTTATCTAGCCTGCAGGGGGCGCCAAAGAACAGGTACTGGCCTTACTGCACCAACTACCTTATGACCGTTTTTAGTTAAAAAGTCAAAGAACCTCTTGTTATTTAACATTAAACCCCAAAGTGAAAGGTTTACTGTAGCGGCTTTGTGTGTGTGTGTGTGTGTGTGTGTGTGTGTGAGATCATAATGAAGACCTTTGTATCGATACAGATCCACTCAAAATAACTTCTGCAGTGTTGCTTATTGCAAACAAAAACGTCTACTACGTCTATGGAAATGTCAACAAACAAGTTGTATTTGTGCCCAGAGTAAACTTTTTTAAATTTTTTATTAGATTTTTTTTTAAACTGATCAATCAGCAGATTTCCACTGCCAAATATCCCAATTTACCATGTGGTTGAATGAATGACTTCTGTCTGTACTCCATAGGATATGAACCTTGATACCTTGTAAAGTAGTACTTTTAGGAAATAGTTTAATCAATCCGTATCATCAATTAAATCACTATGGATAAAACATGTAACCATGACAAGAAAAACACACCCACATGAATCCTCCTGCACCTTTTGTAGCCATGTAGGAAGAGTCCCAATTATTATTATTTTTTATATTTTTTTATTAAAGGCGTTAAATGCTGTTGGCGATCTCACTCATAGAGAATGATCGAGGCCTCCAATAGCCAAAAGACTGTATTCGTATGGGCAGCACCATTTTAGGGCTTCCACCATATTTTTTTTTTTTAGTGTAGTCAACTGAGTGAGTGGGACTTTTAACTTCATTGGCTGATCCCTCCTGGTGACCTTGTTGGAGTCATGTCCAACCGGGGTCATCATGAGGAATCGGCCAATCAGGAAATGTACTATTTCAAAATAGAGAGAGAATGGGTTGAGGCTGTCGCAGGTAGTTGACCTTGCATCATTTCACAAAGGACTCCTCCGTTGTATCCCTGCGATGAGCTTCGTCCCCTCTGACACAGATTACTATAGCAGAGTCATCAGAGAAGTTCTGTGTGTGCGTGTGAAGTCATGTGTTAACAGGAAAGGTTTATTTTCCCTTAGTAAGAATGTGAGTTATCCAGTGACATATTCCATTTTCTCTTTACACCTCCAGAACTGGGTCCAAACGCAGCTCAAATACGTCAAACATTTGCTTTAGTCTGTCTGGAGTGTCTGTCTGCCTGGAGTGTCTGCCTGGAGTGTCTGATGGCTTTTTCCTGTTGGTTCCAGTTAAACAGACAAGCTCAATCAAGCAGAACTAAAGTATTTCAAAATGATTTCCAATAGTGCTTGGGTTCCCGTCAGGGAAATGGACCAGAGTTCTTCCGGGTCACGTTACACGGACCTCTCACAACAACAAACGGAACACAGGCGATACATCTGCCGAGACGCTCCCAGTCACACCAAGACAAGGAGAGGATACATGGACGTGTGGTTTACAAAATTAGCACTTTATAGTAAGAAAAATAAACTATGCAATGTTTTTTGTTGTTGCAACTATTGTATTTCAATTACACTCATTGCAGTTTTGTTTGTTTGCCATTCTGAGTCCAGCCGTTTTACAAAGGACAAAGCGAATAGCTGTCACCCATGTGTACCCTCATGGCCTCTGCTGTGGGTTAGTTATAATAATTCTAGGCCATTTAGCGTCTGTTTTTCAAGGTGACCTACAGTAATGCATGCACACATTCTCTAATGGGTGGCCCCAGCAGGAACTGAACATACGCTCCTGGAGTTGCAAGTGCAATGGTCTACCAACTGTGCCACACAGGACAGCATGCTAGGGGTTGTTTGACTGGTTTTTAAATTCTGATGTTCTACCAGGCTAAACGTCCTTTCAATTCTTAGAGTGCCTGAAGGGTAAGGGACTTGGATTGGAATTTTGAATTGGGCACTTGCCATATGATTTCTCTGAAGTGTGGTCACCAGGTTTAGTGACCAGGTGTAGACATACAGCTCTATGGATTTAAAGCTAGCCTTGTGTGGTCTGTCCACTCGTTGAATCACTGTATCAAGATCTCCTTTTGCTAACCCCTCTGGGTCGTTCCATTTCATTTCAATCCCTTTTTGACCTCACCCCCCCTTTTGATTTGATTTGAATGAAACACTCTATACATATTTGCCCTTGGTAGAAGTAGTTAGAAAATAACTGTTTGGACCTGAATTGCAAAATATTTTGGAGAGGTGCTCACTCAGAGTTGACCTTTTCTTCATCACTGGAAGAGCTAACGGTTGAGTTTGATTTAATTTAAACGTTTTCAAACAGGGTTGTCAAACTATTTGATAATTTCTTGATTATTATAATTTTTAATAAAAAATGTATTTTTACCTTTAACATCAATTATCTAAAAACGCATAAAATCTTGATGTACTCACTTAGTACACTGGCTAAGTGAAAGTAGCATGTTAAGGTTTTATCACCCTTATTTCCACCTACCCAGTTCTTTCTTATCAGTAACCTGGACTAATAAAAGGGCAGGATAGGACATCAGATCCACTCCTTTGGGTATGTTGTTTAATTGGATAAATTATTTATCTCTCTCCGTGGTCAACTGTTCTGTCAATCTTCTTCCCATAAATAAATAGAGGCCCCACTTGTATCGTTGCCAGACCTCTCCACGTCACCGTCAACTCCCCCGACCAGCCCCTATGACGTCGATTCTTCCGAATTTGATTACTGTTCTCCTAGCAGCAGGATATTATCTTTTGCTGGCATGATCGCGGATATTTTTTCAATACAAGAGTCCCCTTGCAAAGAAACACTAAACTGGGAATATCATTTTTTTTTTTTGCATTGCATTTACAGTGCAATTACAACTGTTTTTCACAGCACTGAAACCACCTTTGAAAATATAAATGGATAATTTGACATATCTTAATTTTAATAGTGTATTTATGTCAGCATTTCTTTAGAAAGTTTACACAAATACTGTTCTGTTGAAAACATTTGTGTAGGCTATATTTAAAGAAATACACTTAATGAAATACAAATGTGTTATTGGACATACTCAATAGAGTCTGCAAAACTTAAATGGGTCTCTTGTGCTGAGCAAAGAGTTTAATACAGAGTGCTGGTGAGTCCTTAAAGGCTCTGCATGGTCTTGTGCTTAGCGGAGCAGAGCAATTGTGAAGGAAGTTGTCATGGAAGTAAGTTTGTGTTTATACAGGATGTACTGCCACCACCTACCGTCAACCAATCATGTCAATGCAGAGCTATACAGAGCCCTCCAAGCTGTCCAAGCCCTCCGCATTGTTAAAAAATTTGAGAGGCACACGGCGATGCAGTACGAAGCTTGATTTGGCTGTTGCATGCCTCTGGAGGCTCCACAATCGTGTCACACCTTCCATACGAAGCCTCCAACCACCTTTTCAGATCAAGCATAAATTGGCTTTAACTCCACCCTCTCTATTCACTGCAATGCAATACACGGTATATGGTATACTTATTGACTCCAGTCCCCCTCCCAAACTAACCACATTCAGTTAGTAGAGACTCTACTGGGTATTTTCCAACCCACTTTAACTCAGATAGGTAGAAAAGTTTTCCCTCTACAGCCCAATATTCTAAACATACCAATGTCAATTTTTTTTTCATTATTTGTCTTTAAAAAATGTTTTCAAAAACATATTTTATATTTGTTTTCAGAAATGACTTAATTAAATGTTTTATATTGGCACAATAAAAGTGGCCATTGATTTTTTTTTTTAATGAGGTATCCAGATTGCAATGTTTTCAAATGCAGGCTATTATTTTGAAGGTTTCTTCGTTACGAAACGAAAAAAAAACTGACATGATCGTTTGTGCTGCTGGCAGAATTAGTAGTCAGAGTTTGGAAACGCTTCAGAGACCGCCGGCTGGACGACTGGCTGGTGACAGCAGCTGACAAGCAAGATAAACCACATTTTCGCCTCTGACTTGTAGAGATTACATTTACGAGAAGACAAAGAAGATTATGGTTAGATTTTTTTAAACATGGCACATAATAATAATACGCTATTACATCTCTTCGCAGGCGGGTAAGTGTTCCTTTTACGACATTTAATTGTTTAATTTTTATCTAGCTAGCATTAGCATAGCTGAATATATATATATATATATATATATTTTTTTTAATAGTCTACCGGCTTCTGCTTTTGTCCTGGTAAATTTGTTAGCTATTCTGTTAGATTGATGGGTTACTTGGCACCTTGCGTTGTCGTTTTAAGATATTTGTGTCACATCTTGACCAAACGAGTCTTATTCTCACTAAACCGAAATGTGTTTTAACAAGTTAACGTTACTCTCCCCCTCCATCCACCCAAAGGAGTGAGAAGGCCTCGCTACAGCATGAGGTTGCGACCTAACTCTAATGGTGAACAGTGTGATTTTTTTTTTAAAACAATTTTGCCAAAGATTTCAGAACAGTATTTTTAAACTGGCTAACAAGTGTTTATTGTATCATTCGTCTAGTTATTCAATGTCAGGTGGCCCAACTATTGTCCTTCTCACTGCTAGCATGCTAGCTAGGCTAATCAAACCGGATATTAATTTTTATGAATCGTCTATCCCGACTGGCGTTAATAAACAGTTAGCTAACTTTAAACAAAAATAATAATAATTTATAGTGAAAATCCTAGCCATTTGCAATGACCTCTATTTCTACGAAGGTCCGTAAACACTTGAGCTATGAACTCGAATACAACATTGAAGAGTAATATTAATGCTTTATATTTGATGCGGCATTAGTTCACTGGCAAGTGTCGCAGTCTATTCTGACCTTAGAATATGTCCTCGAGTTACAGTCAATCAGTCATCCATGTGACCATGTAAAGTGCTGCAGCTAGCAAGCTATCTCGTTTTAGCTACTGCAGCTTAGCATAGAGGACTCTACTATATTTATAGCTAGCGATATATTTATTATATTATATATTCTAAAAAAAAAAAAGATCAAAAGTAAACCTAAAATTTTATTTGAGCTAATTATGTAGCTAGCAATTCATGAGAGAAATTATTATCCGGCTTAAACTTGGAAGTTTTATAAAGATTTTTTCTTTTGGAAGCTAGCAGGACTATTTGACACTCAAGGTCACCCATTGACAGCTCTTGACATTTGGGAAAGCACTATTCAAAACCTAGAACTGATAATCCATTTAGTTGGGGATATATGATCCTGTATTGGACCCATAGAGGAATAGAAATGCAAGTCATATAGTTATGTCTATATAGGCCCTATATTTCATAGAACAGCCAATGTTAAGAAGTGCCATAGTGGTGAGGATAATGGTAATAACGCTTACTTTATTTATAAAATCAGAACATAATAATAATAGCCCATCTGTATACAGCCCATCTATCTACCTCATCCCCATACTGTATTTATTTATTTAGTTCTTTTTGCACCACAGTATCTCTATTTGCGCATCCATCTTTTGCACATCTACCATTCCAGTGTTTAATTGCCATATTGTAATTACTTCGCCACCATGGCCTATTTATTGCCTTAACTCCCTTATTTGACCTAATTTGCACTCACTGTATATAGACTTTGTTTTCTATTTCTATTGTGTTATTGACTGATTGTTTTGTTCATTCCATGTGTAACTCTGTGTTGTTGTATGTGTCGAACTGCTTTGCTTTATCTTGGCCAGGTTGCAGTTGTAAATGAGATCTTGTTCTCAACTAGCCTACCTGGTTAAATAAAGGTGAAATAAATTTTAAAAAATGACAGTTGAAAAAAATAATATTAGTCGCTATAGTAGAATAGAGCAAATATCATAAGTGACAAGCTCACACTGAATCCCATTTATTTTGGGATTGAGATTCAAGAGTCTAGCCTGCCTTTCCAAACTGCACACTGACTGCAGACATAACATCAATAACTGTATTTACAGAGGCTGTTACATGCCACGGTCTCTTCTGAGCTAGTAAATGTTTTTAATGGTGGCTTCTGGTTTCACATTTGAACTGATTCAAAAAGTTAACTTTGGTTGTCTGGAGGAAACCATGATATGGCCTTTTGCCATACTGTGTTTAGTATGCATATCACTGTCACACGTAGGGTTATGCAACTCCGTCTCGTCCACAGTATGTTTTTCTCATTGCGTCCCAGACGGCTAGGAGAGATGCTTATGATAAGCCGAGTGAATGGATAGCTATTTGTTTGTTATTGGAAGCAGTTGCATTTGGCACAATGTGCCCTTTAGACATCTAGTCACTCTGACTTGAGCTCCAGAGTTCCTCTGTGGAGATACGAGAGAACCTTCCAGAAGGACAACCATCTCTGTAGCACTCCACCAATCAGATGTGATATATCAGAAATTGTCTAATATAATTGTCAATCTAAAATATTATCATATAATTTATACCAGTTTGATCCGTCTAAATAGCCTCTTAAAAAATAGGTAACATACTATAAATGTCTCTGAGCACAGTTACATGCACACAGTAATGCGATGCATTTTGGATAGTCAGATTAATGTAAGTTTGATTTAAACTTTTACATGCTTTGTAAGAGGAACGATTCCCCCTAATACTCCTGTTTTTACATGGACATATCTGAAATCAGGCTACCTTATGTCACTTTGATAGATGAAGAAAAAATAAATCTAAATAAATGTTCTTCCACAGCCTTGCATGTTATTTTTGGGAAGTGTTTTTTTGGTTATTTTTTTTTTGAGTTTGGACATATAAAGTTTGTGAAAACGACTTCTAGTTCAGTTGTTCCGAACTCACTTCAGTCACGCTAAAGGAGGAGGCTGGTGCTAACACGTGCGCAGTACAAATTAAACGCCAATAAAAAAAAATGTGTTTTGCATGTTCTAATCATTTGAAAGATTGCTCAGAAAACCAGGTGTTTTTAATCGGGGTATGTTTACTTAGATTTTTTTGGACCTTACGCCGGTTTTAAGATATGGCACCGAGTAAGGTGTCTTCAGCCGATGTTAGTTTATGGGTGAGGATTTAATGGAATTGTTTGAATGGAATGTTGGCATATTGGCGGTTCATTTGAAAATTTGAATCATTAACGGTATCGTTCCTAAAACTGGCAGTCTAGCTTTGGTAACACATATACAGTGCAGATTAATTCCTCAAATTCATTATTTTACACTATTTTATCACAGCGCTGGCAAACCATGGTTGACGAGTTCCCTGACCAAAACGGCCAACCTAAATTTGTGTCAAACATATCCGGCCTGCAGGTGGTTTGAGTAAAAAAATCTATAATATTAAACTGAACAAAAATATGAATGCAAATTAAAAAATATTTTTGAGTTATAGTTCATATAAGGAAATCAGTCAATTGGAAAAATGATTTAAGCCCTAATCTATGGATTTCAACACGACTGGGCAGGGGTGCAGCCATGAGTGGTCTTGGGAGGGCATTGGCCCACCCACTTGGCAGCCAGGCCCAGCCAATCAGAATAGGTTTTTCCCCACAAAAGGGCTGTATTACAGACAGAAACACTCCTCAGCATGTCTTGCGCCTCCCGTAGTCTTGTCTGTGTGGCGTTGTTACACGTGGTCTGCGGTTGTAAGGCTGGTTGGACGTACTGCCAAGTTCTCTAAAACGACGTAGGAGGCAGCTTATGGTAGAGAAATTAACATAAAATTATCTGGCAACAACTCTGGTGGACATTCCTGCAGTCAGCATGCCAATTGTCCGCTCCCTCATCTTGAGACGTGGCATTCTTGTGTGACAAAACGGCACATTTTAGAGTAACCCTTTATTGTCCCCAGCATAAGCTGCACCTGTGTAATGATCATGCTGTTTAATCAGCTTCTTGATATGCCACACCTGTCAGGTGGATGGATTATCTTGGGAAAGGAGAAATGCTCACTAACAAGGATGTAAACAAATTTGTACACAATTTAAGAGGTTCTTATGCGTATGGAACATTTCTAGGTCTTTATTTATTTCATCTCATGAAACATGGGACCAACAATTTACATGTTGCGTTTTATATTTTTGTTCAGTGTATGAAAACGTGTGTGTGTGTGTGTGTGTAGATACACATTGTATTCGGAAAGTATTCAGACCCCTTCAGTTTCCACATTTTGTAACGTTACAGGCTCATAATGTTTTTTTACTAATCTACACACAATACCCCATAATGACAAAGCAAAAACATGTTTTTTTTTCAATGGAAATATCACATTTACATAAGTATTCAGACCATTTTACTCAGTACATTGAAGTACCTTCGGCAGCGACTACAGCCTCGAGTCTTCTTGGGTATGACGCTACAAGCTTGGCACGCCTGTATTTGGGGGAGATCCTCTCATTCTTCTCAGCAGATCCTCTCAAGCTCTGTCAGTTTGGATCGGGAGCGTCGCTGCACAGCTGTTTTTAAGTCTTTCCAGAGATGTTTCGATCGGGTTTAAGCCCTGGCTCTGGGACGTTCAGAAATTTGTCCCAAAACCACACCTGTGTTGTCTTGGCTGTGTGCTTCGGGTCGTTGTCCTGTTGGAAGGTGAACCTTCGCCCCAGTCTCAGGTCCTGAGCGCTCTGGAGCAGATTTTCATCAAGGATCTCTCTGTGCTTTGCTCCATTCAACTTTCCTTTGATCCTGACTAGTCTTCCAGTCTCTGCCTCTGAAAAACATCCCCACAGCATGATGATGCTGCCACCGCCATGCTTCACCGTAGGGATGGTGCCAGGTTTCCTCCAGACGCTTGGCATTCAGGCCAAATAGTTCAATCTTCGTTTCATCAGACCAGAGAATCTTGTTTCTCATTGTCAGTCCTTTTGGCAAACTGAGGCCTGATTGGTGGAGTGCTGCAGAGATGGTTGTCCTACTGGAAGGTTCTCCCATCTCCACAGAGGAGCTCTGTCAGAGTGACCATCGAGTTCTTGGTCACGTCCAAGAGCAGGCCCTTCTCCGCCGATTGCTCAGTTTGGCCGGGCGGCCAGCTCTAGGGGAGAGTCTTGGTGGTTCCAAAATTCTTCCATTTAAGAATGATGGGGGCCACTGTGTTCTTGGGGACCTTCTTTGCTGCAGACATTTTTTGATACCCTTCCCCAGATCTGTGTCTCAACAATCTTTTCTCAGAGCTGTACGGACAATTCCTTCGACCTCATGGCTTGGTTTTTGCTCTGACATGCACTGTCAACTGTGAGACCATATGTAGACAGGTGTGTGCCTTTCCAAATCATGTCCAATAAATTGAATTTAACACAGGTGGACTTCAATCAAGTTGTAGAAACATCTCAAGGATGATCAATGGAAGCACAATGCACCTGAGCTCAATTTTGAGTTTCATAGCAAAGGGTCTGAATACTTATGTAATTAAGGTTTTCTGTTTTATTGTTAATATATTTGTAAAAAATGTCTAAACCGGTTTTTGCTTTGTCATTATGGGGTGTTGTGTGTAGATTGATTGGAGGATTTAAAATAAAAATAAAAATAAAGTTTTTTTTTTTTTAGAATCAGTCTTTAATGTATCCAAAACCTCATGTCAGTGGAATAATGTTTACAAATCAATTAAAAATTAAAAATAAGGTGGTAAAAATGTCCTCAAGAATCACAAAAAATGACGTTAAGTAGCACACAGTGGGTGTACATGATTTTTGAATGTCTTCCTCATCTCTGTTCCCCACTCATGAAATTATATTCAAGGTCCCTCAGTCTAGCAGTGAATTTCAAACGGATTCAACCAAAAAGGCCAGGGAGGTTTTCCAAAGCCTTGCAAAGAAGGACACCGATGGGTAAAAATGTAAAAAATACATTGAATATCCCTTTAGAGCATGGTGAAGTCATTAATTACACTTGGTGTATCAATACACCCAGTCACTACAAAGATACAGGCGACCTTCCTAACTCAGTTGCCGGAGAAGAAGGAAACCGCTTAGGGATTTCACCAGAGGACCAATGGTGGACTTTAAAACAGTTACATAGTTTAATGGCTGTGATGGTAGAGCTGAGGATGGATCCTCTTGAAATTCTGTGATAAGACTTGAAAATGGCTGTCTTGCAATGATCAACAGCCAACTTGGCAGAGCTTGAAGACTTTTAAAAAATCCAGGTGTGCAAAGCTCTTAGACTTACCCAAAAAGACTCGCAAGCTGTAATTGTTGCCAAAGGTGATTCTAGCATGTGTTTTACTCGGGGTTGTCAATACTTATGTAAATTAGATTTTCAATACATTTGAAGAAATTTCCATAAACATGTTTTCACTTTGTCATTATGGGATGTTGTGTGTAGATGGCCAAGGGATTTTTTGTTGAATTTTTTTTTTAGATATTCAATTTATTTAACACAACAAAATGTGGAAAAAGTCAAGGGATATGAATACTTTCTGAAGGCACTGTATGTTTTTATTATATATATATTTTTTAAATCACTAAAACCAAATCTGAACTGTGTCTAGCTCGCTAATAATCACCAAAACGGCAAGAAAATAACCTCTGGACCTCGTTGAAGACTGAATGCTTGCCCCCTTGGGGCAAAACGAATCTAATTCCTTCTGTCACACCTTGTCTTAGATGGACAGAGGTTAATATCTTCTGTGACGCAAGACTATTCCTCACTTCTTTTTTTTAGGTCATAATTTAGGTCAAATGAAGTGCGTGATTTGGACATTTTTAAACGGCTATGTAGGCTTAGGCTGTAAGACCTCTTCTCTCTAGCTTTTAGTCAAATTAGAGCCTCTTGGTTCAATGACCTTTTGTGCCAGATGTGTATAGAGTCAATGCGAGAGCCTGTTCATGACACTGTCTCTTTTAGTAATGCCATAAAAGTACTGCGTGGCTGCTACTGTTATGTAAATTGATGGTGAATTACATTCCCTGAGAGAGGGAGAAATAAAATAAATTCTCACTGATAACACTGCAACAGACTACTTCACCCGGTATAATCATAGCACACTACAAATTGGACAAATGTAAATATGTGTTTTTGTATTTTTATAGTCTACCATGCCCTGACAAAAGGCTGGTTCAGGTACGTAAGGGCAACAACTAAGGCTCTCCACTTCCTGAAACCTCTTTGGTAATCCTTTCCACCATCATTGGAGTTCAATCTCCATTGTCATTCGCCGTGTTAATTCATTAATGCCATATTAATGTTTTGCTAATCTCTGTGTAGATGTTGTAAACCTGACTTTTAAATGACCTGAGATTAGTGTATACATTATTACTGTATTATAAATGTTACTGTATTTTCCCATCTTTCTCTCTGCAGATGTAGTGGCACTGTGGGAGCCATCGTGACTTGTCCTCTGGAGGTGCTGAAGACCAGGCTGCAGTCGTCAGGCCTCGCGCTCCGGCCCGTGTTCCAGGTCCAACTGGGCACGCTCAATGGTACTGGGGTCATCAGACCAGGCTCGGGCACCGTTACGCCACCTGGCCTGCTGCAGGTCTTACGGTAAGGGTTTGTCCCTCTTCTTATTCCTAGCGTGTGGCTAGTCTACTATGGTTCTTATAGTAAGGGATTGTCCCTCCTTCATATTGGAGTGGGGCTAGTCTACTATGGGTCTTATGGTAAGGGGTTGTCCCTCCTTATTAGCTTGGGGCTAGTCTACTATGGGTCTTAGGGTAAGGGGTTGTCCCTCCTCATTAGCTTGGGTCTAGTCTACTATGGGTCTTATGGTAAGGGGTTGTCCCTCCTCATTAGCTTGGGGCTAGTCTACTATGGGTCTTATGGTAAGGGGTTGTCCCTCCTTATTAGCTTGGGGCTAGTCTACTATGGGTCTTACGGTAAGGGGTTGTCCCTCCTTATTATCTTGGGGCTAGTCTACTATGGGTCTTACGGTAAGGGCTTGTCCCTCCTTATTAGCTTGGGGCTAGTCTACTATGGGTCTTACGGTAAGGGGCTCTTATAAGTGTGGGGCTGCTACTACAGGTCTTGTGGTAATGGTTTCACCATGTTGTGTACAGTGCTGTGAAAAAGTATTTGTCCCCTTTCTGATTTTCTATAATTTTGATATGGAATGTTATCAGATCTTCAGCCAACCGCTAATATTAGATAAAGAACTTGAGTTTTTCAAATAACAATATCAAATAACAAAAACAAGTATACTTAATTAAATTAAATAAAGTTATTCAACACCCAACTCCTCAGTTTGTATTTTTTATGGATCCCCATTAGTTCCTTCCAAGGCAGCAGCTACTCTTCCTGGGGTTTATTATGGATCCCCATTAGTTCCTGCCAAGGCAGCAGCTACTCTTCCTGGGGTTTATTATGGATCCCCATTAGTTCCTGCCGAGGCAGCAGCTACTCTTCCTGGGGTTTATTATGGATCCCCATTAATTCCTGCCAAGACAGCAGCTACTCTTCCTGGGGTTTATTATGGATCCCCATTAATTCCTGCCGAGGCAGCAGCTACTCTTCCTGGGGTTTATTATGGATCCCCATTAATTCCTGCCGAGGCAGCAGCTACTCTTCCTGGGGTTTATTATGGATCCCCATTAGTTCCTGCCGAGGCAGCAGCTACTCTTCCTGGGGTTTATTATGGATCCCCATTAATTCCTGCCGAGGCAGCAGCTACTCTTCCTGGGGTTTATTATGGATCCCCATTAGTTCCTGCCGAGGCAGCAGCTACTCTTCCTGGGGTTTATTATGGATCCCCATTAGTTCCTGCCAAGGCAGCACCTACTCTTCCTGGGGTCCGGCAGAATTAAAGCAGTTATACAGTTAAAAACAACATTGCAATACAAGCATTACAGAATTCACAACACACTGAGTCCCCTTGGACCCTGCTCTACTACCTACAACACAAAATCCATGTGTGTATGTGTATGTGTTTGTTCCTATGTTTGTGTTGCTTCACACTCCCCACTGTACAATAAGGTGAATTTTTTTTATCTGATTCTACTGCTTGCATCAGTTACCTGATGTGGAATAGAGTTCCATGTAGTCATGTCTTTATGTAGTTTCTGTGCGCCTCCCATAGTCTGTTCTGGACTTGGGGACTGTGAAGAGACCTCTGGTGGCATGTCTTGTGTGGTATGCACAGGTGTCTGAGCTGTGTGCTAGTCGTGTAAACAGACAGCACTGTACTTTCAACATGTCAATACCTTTCACACATATAAGTAGTGATGAAGTCAATCTCTCCTCTACTTTCAGCCAGGAGAGATTGACATGCATATGATTCATTTTTAGCTCTCTGTGTACATCCAAGGCCCAGACGTGCTGCCCTGTTCTGAGCCAATTACAATTTTCCTAAGTCCCTCTTTGTGGCACCTGACCACACGACTGAACAGTAACCCAGGTGTGATAACTAGGGCCTGTAGGACCTGCCTTAGGTTGAGGTTTAGGGTTTAGTAAATGATTTGTCCCAAATACTATGCTTTTAATTTTTAAATATTTAGGACTAACTTATTCCTTGCCACCCATTCTGAAACTATCTGCATCTCTTTAAGTATTGCAGTCATTTCAGTTGCTGTAGTGGCTGACGTGTATAATGAGTCATGCCAGTGGCATGTCGTTAAAGATTGAAAAAAGGAAGGGGCCTAGACAGCTGCCCTGGGGAATTGCTGATTCTACCTGGATTATGTTTGAAGCTTCCATTAAAAAACACCCTCTGTGTTCTGTTAGACAGGCAATGCTTTATCCACAGTATAGCAGGGGATGTAAAGCCATAACACATCAGTTTTACCAGCAGCAGATTATAATCAATAATGTCAAAAGCTGCACAACAAATCTGATCGATAATGTCGAAAAAAAGACTGAAGTCTAACAAAACAGCCTCCCACAATCTTTTTATCAGCAACTTATTTCAGCCAATCATCAGTTATAGATGTAAGTGCTGTGTTTGTTTAATGTCCTTCCCTTATAAGCATGCTGAAAGTTTGTCAATTTGTTTACTGTAAAATAATGTTGTATCTGGTCAAACACCCAAAACATTTTTGGGCTGTTTGAGCCAGTAAAGGGGCTTTACTATTCTTAGGTAGTGACTTTTGCTTCCCCCCCACGACACTTTCTAGTAGGCTAGGATTGAAAAGCAGGCTAACGGGAGTGGCAATATCATCCCCAATATCATCCTCAGTCATTTTCCATCCAAGTTGTCAGACCCCGATGGCTTGTCATTGTTGATAGACAATACTTTTTTCACCTCTTCCACACTCACTTTACAGAATTTGAAATGACAATTCTTGTTTTTAATAATTTAGTGAGATATACTTGGATGTGTAGTGTCAGCATTTGTTGCTTGCATGTCATGACTACGTTTGCTAATCTTGCCAACTACTTTAAGGAATATTTAAATATCTGTCAATCCTTTTTCCTTATCAATCCACTCGGATTTAAGTTTTCAGTAATTTTCTTAATGGGTGCATGCTTATTAGTAACTGGAATAAGCAATTTCATAATGTGTTAACACATTGATCTTAACTTCTTATGGCTGCAATCCCGTTAACGGGATAATTTTCATCAACAACCGCTTAATTGCATAGCGCCACATTCAAATAATATTACTAAAAATATTTATATTCATGAAATCACAAGTGCAATATAGTAAAACACAGTTTAGCCTTTTGTTAATCCACCTGTCTTGTCAGATTTTGAAAATATGCTTTACAGCGAAAGCAATCCAAGCGTTTGTAAGTTTATCGATCGACAAAACATTATGTACACCTAGCATCAAGTAGTTTGGTCACAAATCAGAAAAGCAATTAGTAAATTAGCATTAGTAAAGATGTGATCAATCCATGTTGATGATTTCATTCCTCGGCTGTTTTTTGCTACTCTGGTAGGTTGACTGATAACCTGAACCAGGTTGCAGGCACTGGTTACAGTTTGAAGCTTTGTCTTGAGTGGGCAGCCTGATGAAAGCTAGTTAATATTTAAATCCCCTAGATAATATACCTCCTCTATTGGTATCACATACATTATCAAGCATTTCATACACATTATCCAGATACTGACTGTTATCACTTGGTCTATAGCAGCTTCCCACCAGAATGGTCTTTAGGTGAGGCACATGAACCTGTAGCCATATTACTTCAACAGTATTTAACATGAGATCCTCTCTAATCTTTACAGGAATGTGGATCTGAATATAAACAGCAACTTGTTGTGACATCTTTAGCTGCAATGACTCCAACTAAACGCTTCCTGTAGTTGTTGATCAGTCTCTCACATCACTGTGGAGGAAGTTTGGCCCACTCTTCCATACACAACTGATTTAACTCAGAGACATTTGTGGATTTTCAATCATGAGCTGCTCCTTTCAAGTCCTGCCACAACATCTCAATTGGAATTAGGTCTGGACTTTGACTGGGCCATTCCAAAACGTAAAAATGTGTTGCTTTTTAACCATTTCCATGTAGACTTGATTTGTGTGTTTTTGGATCATTGTCTTGCTGCAGAATGTAGCCATCGGGATCTGTGGTTGTGCCAGGCCACCCACGGGGCTGCCAGGCCACAAGGAATTACTAGGCTAAGAATGTTTTGTCCTATGGTCCCTGGTCAGAAGTAGTGTACTGTAGGGCATAGGGTGCAATTTGGGATGCTGCTCTAGTTGTGTGAATAGGCCTGTGTCTTTACTCTACCACTCCGTCTAAAGAGGAGGAAACGAGCCCGCCTCTCTGACGAGGGCCCGCTTCCCGCCTCTCTGACGAGGGCCCGCCTCCACCCTGTCTGACGAGGGCCCGCCTCCACCCTGTCTGACGAGGGCCATTACTGTTATCCTGTTTTATACACAAAAACTAGAGACTAAAGATAGAGCTATCTTGTTCTAATCTAAGAGCTGTTTGCCAGCTGTGGGGAACGCACGCACTGACGCACAGTGCAGCGAGGACACTTATGTAAGTGCTGATGCCACCTGTGGAAATGTCCCTCACCCCCGAGGCCCAGGGAGGGTTGCCTCCGACCACAGACTGGGTGAGAGTGATGGCGTGACTGTGCCTCTGCCAAATTGAACACGAGGAGGAAGCCGTGCCGACTGACATCCCAAAATGTGGTCTGTGGTTTCTCATGTTTCTCGCCTCAAGGGTTTAGTGCCGGAGGCCTTTTGCTGAATGTGACTGAACCATTCTGGACTGGACTCAGCTGAATGGTTCAGAGGGGAATGGCTCAAATAGTATTGTCAACCTGTTCACCCAGTGCAGTTTTAAAAATGTTTACCATTGAAACTGACCAACAATGGCATTTTGGAGGTGAGCCATTGTAGTTCTAAGTGACTCTACAACCTTCAAGCATCCATTTTAGTTAATTTCACCAATAATTGTTGTGAATGAAACTCTTCTCTCCAAAATCCTTGTTTATCCAGTGTTGTCTGTTATGACAGAAGGTTGCTGGAAGGTTGTGGCTCACTGGCTCACTTCCAAACGCCGTTGTTGGTCAGTTTAAAGGTAAAATGTTAACTATTTAAACTCTGTAAATCCATAACATGTTATGACTAAACAGGATAACTTTTAAAATCCTTTATTTACTTGGCCTGAAGGGTGTTTTATCTATTTGAACAAAATGACGTCGTTACAGTATGGGAAAACAAGCGGTGGGATTAACCGTGCCCTTTTTAAATAAATAAATAATAAATAAATAAAAAATCTGCCTTTACAGCAGAGTGCAGGACGAATGCATCAGTCCTGTTGTGTCCCTGTGTGTCTACTCACCTGGCCTATTTGTCTGCTACGGGACTAAGTGTGTGTGTGTGTGTGTGTGTGTAAAGTCAATCCCACCCCACAGAGGTGATGGAGTTCACAGTGCATCTCCAGTTTCAAAGGGTATACTGGGTTGAGAGTAGGGTCTTGGCCAAAACCATAGTCCTGTGATATGGAGGAGGAGGGGGGGGGGAATTTAATATCACGATTAATTAACTGAATTATCACTAACGATTCAATTTAACAATATACCCATGGCAGTACATGCTGTGTTGCCAATGCAGACGTCAGATTACGACTTGCGGAGTGACCATACAGCATCCTGAACTCTACCACAGTTGTCCCTACTACTGAATCCACGTCCGAAATGGATGTTCTTGTCATTCAAACAATTTTTTTTTTTTTAAGTGTATATTCAATTAACTGGTTTGTTTTTCTTCCCATTTTCTAGGTCAATTCTAGAAAAAGAGGGACCAAGGTCGCTTTTCCGGGGACTGGGTCCCAATCTTGTTGGGGTGGCCCCTTCAAGGTAAGCCTGCTAAATGAAACACGGACTGCATTTGAAAGGGTGGATTCGTTTTGGTGTAAGTAATGTTTGGGTGTGGATGTGTTTTTGTATGTCCACACCCTTAACAGCCTACAGACTTACCCTTTTATCATGTCATTACCAAGGACCGGCTTTTAGACTGCAACATGTTATGACTGCTGTGTTGTTGAATTAAGACATACGAGGACGGACCGGCGGGGTGGGTGAGGGAGGGAGGGAGGACGGACCGGCGGGGTGGGTGGGGGGAGGGAGGGAGGACGGACCGGCGGGGTGGGTGGGGGAGGGAGGGAGGACGGACCGGCGGGGTGGGTGGGTGAGGGAGGACGGACCGGCGGGGTGGGTGGGTGAGGGAGGACGGACCGGCGGGGTGGGTGGGTGGGTGAGGAGGGAGGGAGGACGGACCGGCGGGGCGGGTGAGGGAGGGAGGGAGGGAGGGACGGACCGGCGGGGCGGGTGAGGGAGGACTGACGGACCGGCGGGGTGGGTGAGGGAGGACTGACGGACCGGCGGGGCGGGGTGGTGTGGGGTGAGGGAGGGAGGGAGGACGGACGGACCGGCGGGGTGGTGTGGAGGGAGGGAGGGAGGGAGGGAGGGAGGGAGGGAGGACGGACGGACCGGCGGGGTGGTGGGGGTGAGGGAGGGAGGACGGACGGACCGGCGGGGGTGGTGTGGGGTGAGGGAGGGAGGACGGACGGACCGACCGGCTGTGTGGTGAGGGAGGGAGGGAGGGAGGACGGACGGACCGACCGGCTGTGTGGTGAGGGGAGGGGGGGAGGACGGACGGACCGACCGGCTGTGTGGTGAGGGAGGGAGGGAGGACGGACCGACCGGCGGGGTGGTGTGTGGTGAGGGAGGGAGGGAGGGACGGACGGACCGGCGGGGTGGTGTGTGGTGAGGGAGGGAGGGAGGGAGGACGGACCGACCGGCGGGGTGGTGTGTGGTGAGGGAGGGAGGGAGGACGGACCGACCGGCGGGGTGGTGTGTGGTGAGGGAGGGAGGGAGGACGGACCGACCGGCGGGGTGGTGTGTGGTGAGGGAGGGAGGGAGGACGGACCGACCGGCGGGGTGGTGTGTGGTGAGGAGGGAGGGAGGGAGGACGGACCGACCGGCGGGGTGGTGTGTGGTGAGGGGAGGGAGGGAGGGAGGGAGGACGGACCGACCGGCGGGGTGGTGTGTGGTGAGGGAGGGAGGGAGGACGGACCGACCGGCGGGGTGGGGTGAGGGGAGGGAGGGAGGACGGACCGACCGGCGGGGTGGGGTGAGGGAGGGAGGGAGGGAGGACGGACGGACCGGCGGGGTGGTGTGGGGTGAGGGAGGGAGGGAGGACGGACGGACGGACCGGGCGGGGTGGTGTGGGGTGAGGGAGGGAGGGAGGGAGGACGGACGGACGGACCGGCGGGGTGGTGTGGGGTGAGGGAGGGAGGGAGGACGGACGGACCGGCGGGGTGGTGTGGGGTGAGGGAGGGAGGGAGGACGGACGGACGGACCGGCGGGGTGGTGAGGGAGGGAGGGAGGGAGGACGGACGGACGGACCGGCGGGGTGGTGGTGGGGTGAGGGAGGGAGGGAGGACGGACGGACGGACCGGCGGGGTGGTGAGGGAGGGAGGACGGACGGACCGGCGGGGTGGTGTGGGGTGAGGGAGGGAGGGAGGACGGACGGACCGGGCGGGGTGGTGTGGAGGGAGGGAGGGAGGGAGGACGGACGGACCGGCGGGGTGGTGTGGGGTGAGGGAGGGAGGACGGACGGACGGACCGGCGGGGTGGTGTGGGGTGAGGGAGGGAGGGAGGACGGACGGACCGGCGGGGTGGTGTGGGGTGAGGGAGGGAGGGAGGACGGACGGACGGACCGGCGGGGTGGTGTGGGGTGAGGGAGGGAGGGAGGACGGACGGACCGGCGGGGTGGTGTGGGGTGAGGGAGGGAGGGAGGGAGGACGGACAGACCTTTTGCTCTGTGCTTTGCTGAAGCACCTTTGCCAGCGATTACAGCCGCTAGTCTACAGAATGTGGTGAAGGTGAAGGGGTCTGAATACTTGCCGAATGCACGGTATACAGTCCTCACTAAGGGGTTTGTCTGTCCCTCTCTCTCTCTCTACATTATACCATCGCCCAACTTACAGGCGCTGCCATTCAGATAGATAAGTGATGTTTACACTCCTTGGGTTTGTACAGTAATGTAGTATCCATCCTCAGTAAGCAGGGTGGGAATGGGGGGGGTCACTCTGGAAACTCACCAACGTACCGCCGAACGATTTCACTCCCAGAAATAGTTAGCATGGTGGCGGGCCAGCTGACCCACGCTGTCAGCCAGCTGACCCACGCTGTCAGCCAGCTGACCCACGCTGTCAGCCAGCTGACCCGCCCCCATGCTATCAGCCAGCTGACCCGCCCCCATGCTATCAGCCAGCTGACCCGCCCCCATGCTATCAGCCAGCTGACCCGCCCTGTCAGCCAGCTGACCCGCCCTGTCAGCCAGCTGACCCACGCTGTCAGCCAGCTGACCCGCCCCCATGCTGTCAGCCAGCTGACCCGCCCCCATGCTGTCAGCCAGCTGACCCGCCCCCATGCTATCAGCCAGCTGACCCGCCCCCATGCTATCAGCCAGCTGACCCGCCCCATGCTGTCAGCCAGCTGACCCGCCCCCATGCTGTCAGCCAGCTGACCCGCCCCCATGCTGTCAGCCAGCTGACCCGCCCCCATGCTGTCAGCCAGCTGACCCATGCTGTCAGCCAGCTGACCCATGCTGTCAGCCAGCTGACCCATGCTGTCAGCCAGCTGACCCATGCTGTCAGCCAGCTGACCCGCCCCCATGCTATCAGCCAGCTGACCCGCCCCCATGCTATCAGCCAGCTGACCCGCCCCCATGCTATCAGCCAGCTGACCCGCCCCCATGCTGTCAGCCAGCTTCCAAACCCTGCCTAGCATTCAGAATGAGAATAGCACTAGTCCAGACCCATCTCTCTCTCTCGACCACCCCCATGGCCTGCCTCGGTGCTTATTCAACCCATTCTGCTGCTGCCTGTGACACACACTGTATGGGACGGACTGTTCCAGAAGCATAGCAGACTGCTCTGGACAGGACACACGTGGCACGCTTTGCTGGCTCTGTCAAAGGCTGCTGCTACTGCTTCACAGGTTTCGGGCAGCTCCTGGCCATGTGATGTTACATAAAGGCACGCTGATGTTTTATAAAACACAGTGAAAGATGGACACCCACTTACTGAGAAAGATACATTTGTTTAAACATTTTAAAGAGGGAATCTGATTTTTCACCCTTATCTTTTTTTTTTTGTCTTCTGTCTTTTTCTTGTAGAGCTATTTATTTTGCTGCCTACAAGAAGTCTAAGGAGATGTTCAATGGCTTCTTCGTCCCCAACAGTGGAGTGGTGCACATGTCCTCAGCTGGCTGTGCAGGTGAGACCGTCTGAAGCAAACCACGGCGACCCCAGCGCCTGTGGGAGCACTCTACCCTCATTCTATATGAAACACAAAGCAATAGAGCCAAAGCAATGAGCTCCTGAGTTGGGGAAAATCTTGTGCAATACACTGATGCATGTCTTGTATTCAAGATCCTAAATGGCCTGGCTCCTCCCCCTCCAATCAGTACTTTTGTTAAAAAATTTTAAAAAACCTATGGCAGTAGATCCACTAGGTCTGCCATGAGAGGTGACTGTATAGTTCCCTTAAGGAAAAGCACCTTTAGTTCTCTGTGAGAGCTTCCCATGTCTGGAATACACTGCCTTCAGACACATATAACTGCACCACCTATCACACTTTCACAAAATGCATGAAGACCTGGCTAAATGTCAATCAGATTTGTGAACATAATCCCTAGCTGTGTGTTGCCGCTTTCCATCTTGTCTGTGGTCTGTAGCTTGTGAGGTGTGGAAACACTTTGTTGCTTTTATGAATTTTGTCTTGTTGCTTTTTGTTCTATGTTGCTCTGTCTGTATGCTACGTCTTGCTTGTTCTATGTTGCTCTGTCTGTATGCTACGTCTTGCTTGTCCCATGTTGCTCTGTCTGTATGCTACGTCTTGCTTGTCCCATGTTGCTCTGCGTGTGCTCACTGCTCAATGATTGTCTGTATTGTAATTGTTTTTAATAACCTGCTCAGGGACTGTGGTTGAAAATTAGCCGGCTGGCTAAAACCGGCACTTTTACTGAAACGTTGATTTAATGTACACTGTTCCTGTAAAAAAATTAACTAAATAAACATGTAGGTTCTATGCCTGCTGGGTAAACCATGTAGGTTCTATGCCTGCTGGGTAAACCATGTAGGTTCTAAGCCTGCTGGGTAAACCATGTAGGTTCTAAGCCTGCTGGGTAAACCATGTAGGTTCTAAGCCTGCTGGGTAAACCATGTAGGTTCTAAGCCTGCTGGGTAAACCATGTAGGTTCTATGCCTGCTGGGTAAACCATGTAGGTTCTAAGCCTGCTGGGTAAACCATGTAGGTTCTAAGCCTGCTGGGTAAACCATGTAGGTTCTAAGCCTGCTGGGTAAACCATGTAGGTTCTATGCCTGCTGGGTAAACCATGTAGGTTCTATGCCTGCTGGGTAAACCATGTAGGTTCTAAGCCTGCTGGGTAAACCATGTAGGTTCTATGCCTGCTGGGTAAACCATGTAGGTTCTATGCCTGCTGGGTAAACCATGTAGGTTCTAAGCCTGCTGGGTAAACCATGTAGGTTCTAAGCCTGCTGGGTAAACCATGTAGGTTCTAAGCCTGCTGGGTAAACCATGTAGGTTCTATGCCTGCTGGGTAAACCATGTAGGTTCTAAGCCTGCTGGGTAAACCATGTAGGTTCTAAGCCTGCTGGGTAAACCATGTAGGTTCTAAGCCTGCTGGGTAAACCATGTAGGTTCTAAGCCTGCTGGGTAAACCATGTAGGTTCTAAGCCTGCTGGGTAAACCATGTAGGTTCTAAGCCTGCTGGGTAAACCATGTAGGTTCTAAGCCTGCTGGGTAAACCATGTAGGTTCTAAGCCTGCTGGGTAAACCATGTAGGTTCTAAGCCTGCTGGGTAAACCATGTAGGTTCTAAGCCTGCTGGGTAAACCATGTAGGTTCTAAGCCTGCTGGGTAAACCATGTAGGTTCTATGCCTGCTGGGTAAACCATGTAGGTTCTAAGCCTGCTGGGTAAACCATGTAGGTTCTAAGCCTGCTGGGTAAACCATGTAGGTTCTAAGCCTGCTGGGTAAACCATGTAGGTTCTATGCCTGCTGGGTAAACAGCAGTAAAGTTTTTGTTGCGCCCAAATGTGGCGAATTATTTTTTTGCCATTTTGTCCACTAAAATGTATGTATATATGTATATTTTTATTTATTTATTTATTATATAACTCTATAACTATGTGTTGTATAATGATTGAATTTCTGCTCTGTCAGGAATCCTGGAGGATTTGTCCTTCCTGACCTTCTGTTCTTTCCCTGAACTCTCATCCAGAGATATAAAATGAACTCTGTCCTTTCTCTTGCTCCATCCAGTGATACGACACAACTCTCTGTTTCTACTTCCTGTTTCAGCCTTTGTTACAAACTCCCTCATGAACCCCGTCTGGATGGTTAAGACCAGGATGCAGCTGGAGAGGAAGTATGTACATTTATATTATTCAACAGTTCTTACTTCCTTGTTTAATTTACTTTTATTAAGTCTCTTTTTAAAAGCTTTTTACAGGCTTTAAATGCAGACATATTTTAGATACTAGTTTTGTACTAATGGAGTCAGAACATTAATTAAAAGGGTTACTGTAGGTAGTGTGTAATTACAGTTCTGTCACCACCACCATTTGAATGTGATCTTTGACGGGCCCCCATCTTGGCTGCTGTCCTGTCCTTGGGTTACGCAGTTTGCGTGGTGTAATGTGACCGGGCAGATCCATAAATACCCTAGCTGCTGACGCATTAGGCTGCGTTGGAGGAAGAGGCTATATTTACACAGAAATCTGTATCCCAAATGGCGCCCTATATAGGGGCACTACTTTTGACCAGAAACATGTTCCAAAGTAGTGACCCTACGTAGGAAATGAGGTGGCGTTTGGAACGCATGGAGCAATAGAACTATGTGACACGCATGTCTGGTGACCTATTTACCCTGCAGACTTGTTCATATAGGTAGTCACTCAAACTATAGTTAACTAGTGGGGAGGAGAGGGAGGGGTAATTTGGTAGATGGAAAAATAGGAATATATATTTAAATTGTATCATGCTAAATGCACATTTCATAAAGTTAAAAAAATTTAAAAATTTTTAAGTAACAGTGGACATTACAATACAGGATGTCTCTTGATTTTTTTTGACACGACTGGAGTGTGAGGTATGACACTTGTTCTGCTTGAGGTTGTGTTGTTTACTGGCTATGGTGCCCCTGACACCTCTGTTCTTGGTCATCTGCATTAGGGCACACCTTCACGAAAAAATATAGCAAAACCATTCTTATAGAACAAGTTCAAATAGTAGGTTACCACCCACAAAATGACGTTCCTGCAGGAAAATGTTTTTCTGATCCAATTTAACTTCTCTAAATCTTCTGCCAAAAACATACTTTTTTGACACCTGCTGATGTAGTTTTTTTTTAGATCAATACTGACCGTCTTTTCCTCCAGGGTACGAGGGGAGAAGAAGACGAATGCGCTGCAGTGTGCCCGTTACGTTTACAAGACCGAGGGCATGAGAGGTTTCTACCGAGGCCTGACGGCGTCCTACGCTGGCATCTCCGAGACCATGATCTGTTTCCTCATCTACGAGACGTTGAAGAAACGCCTGAACGAAGCGCGCTTCACGTCGCCGAACAGCGAAACGGAAAAAGGGGCGTCGGATTTCCTAGGCCTGATGATGGCGGCTGCTTTCGCTAAGGGTTGTGCTTCCTGCATAGCCTACCCACACGGTAAGCATGGGGATTAATGGGTATGGATGAAATAAATGCTACGGTATTAACTTGTCATACCACACCTCAAACTACAACATCACACATTGACATAAGAGGCAAAACAGCTTTTAATTGACGACGGCCCAATCTACAACTGTCTACTGTACAGTAGCACAGCATACACCCATGACTCAATGTTAACTTGAGTGAGAAGCCTTTAGTAAAACTCAACATCTGGGATTATGTTGAGTTCGTATCTGGGATTCCGTCTTTAGTCAAAATACTCTGTAAACTGCATTCAAAATCACCTTTTTAATTCTAATTCATCTTCATTTCTCCCCTTCTCTCTCTCTCTGCGTCTCTTCCATTCGTCAGAGGTGATTCGGACAAGGCTGCGAGAAGAGGGCAGCAAATATCAGTACTTCTTCCAGACAGCACGGTTGGTGGCAGTGGAGGAGGGCTACGCTGCGTTTTACAGAGGACTCATTCCTCAGCTTATCAGACAGATCCCCAACACAGCCATCGTCCTCTCCACCTACGAACTCATTGTCCACCTGATGGGAGACTCCTCGCAGTAATCGACAACAACAACAATGACGACGACAATAACATGGTAGCTAAGGAAAAGACCAGTTTTGGTCGGCCCATCCTAGATGGAAGGACAACACAATGTAGTTATATCCCAAGGCACGTTGGGCAAGAAAGAGACAATTGTGAAATTGCAGAATTTCTGTTTTGTTGGAAAGACTGGTTTAGAGACTGTTGGTTTCTCTTGAGGGAATTTGAAGGCAGGTTTTACTGTTATCCAATGAACTGTAACTGATTTTTAGGTTACATCCTAAATAGCAAACTATCCCCTATTTAGTGCACTACTTTTGACCAGGGTCCATAGGGCTCTGGTCAAACGTAGTACACTTTATAAAGGGGCCATTTTGGACTCTATAATAAAACCTTTTTTTTTCTTTTCATTGAAGCATGTTATTTAGAAGTTGTTCAGAAGAATTTAAACTCCTCAAGAATTGTGGTACTACTGACAGGACAACTCTAGCCTGAGTCCCAGATCTGTTTGTGTTGTATCGCCAACTCCATTGCTGTCATGAGTTGAGTTGGCAAGACGGCACAAACGTATCTGGGATTCAGGCTAGGACCATATGAGAATAACTGTAGTTGTTTTCATACAAGATAAAGGGGTCATCTGAATAGAAGATTGTTATTGTTTTAAATTGGAACTAAATTATTTTGTATTTTTTTGTTATGTTGTCTGACTTTCTCTGATGCTTATAAATGTTGAATGTCCAAGGTCTTGGGCTACAGGTTATATAATTTTATGCTAATTAAGGAAGATCAAGGCATAGCTAGAATTGTTCCTTGCGAGCCACCACACAATATCCATCATGATAGTTCCTGCTTATTCATTTACTACCATAGTGATTTTTGAAGTGTACTTTTTAATTATTTTCCATGACAAATACAGGTTAATTTATATATTGTGTTAGAGAACATAATCGTCTTTTTTCTTTTTACACTATAATGACAACGTGAAAGCTTATTTGACCAGTGGCTCAATAAAATTCGGCTTAAGTGTTCGGTTCATTGTTTTTGAATGGTGTAAAACTACAGTAATCTGGTTGAGAAAGATGGACTGAACTAGTGGTGTTAAGATTTCACTTGGTGGTTTACTGTAAAGGTGCTGACTATGTTAACTGGGTTTCCTCACAGCTTCACAAATCAAACCACACTTACATAAATTATTTTCACTTGATTGAACCACTATGCCTGATTGAGATTATTACATTACTGTACTTTGAAGGGTACATATTAGCGATTGTCTATTCATCTTTATCTAGTAAAATACTGTAAAGTAGTACATTTAGTGGATTTGGAATGCAATCCCATGGGTTTGTATCCCAGTCTTAACATTTTAATTGTGATTATAATTTACTGTATCAGTACTTATCACTATTCATGCAGTGAATGAATGAAAAATGTTTTCATGTCAAATTGCCAATTGGCAACCCATCATTTATGGGATGAATTGACACAAACAAACTTTACAATTCACTGAGGTAATTTGGTTGATAATTCTTCTTCCGGGTTTTCTCTGCAGGGTGCATTGCATAAAGAGTGAACAAATTCCATACATAATAGTAAATAAGGTTATCAAAACTAATTATATCACCTAGAGCAGTAAAATAATATAACCTCTGCAAAAATGGAAATGTCCTCTGTTTATTTTCAGGAAACTTAACGTGTGTAAATATTTGTATCAACAACAGACAAACTGAATCAGTTCCACAGACATGTGACCAACAGAAATTGAATAATGTGTCCCTGAACGAAGGGGGGGGGGGTCAAGATCAAAAGTAACAGTCAGTATCTGGTGTGGCCACCAGCTGCATTAAGTGTTGCAGTGCATCTCCTCATGGACTGTACCAGATTTTCCAGTTCTTGCTGTGAGATGTTACCCCACTCTTCCACCAAGGCACCTGCAAGTTCTCAGACATTTCTGTGGGGAATGGCCCTACCTCTCACCCTCCAATCCAACAGGTCCCAGATGTCCTCAATGGGATTGAGATCCGGGCTCTTCGCTGGCCATGGCAGAACTCTGACATTCCTGTGTTGCAGGAAATCACACACAGAACGAGCAGTATGGCTGGTGGCATTGTCATGTTGGAGGGTCATGTCAGGATGAGCCTGCAGGAAGGGTACCACATGAGGGAGGAGGATGTCTTCCCTATAACGCACAGCGTTGAGATTGCCTGCAATGACAACACGCTCAGTCCGATGATGCTGTGACACACCACCCCAGACCATGACGGACCCTCCACCTCCAAATCGATCCCGCTCCAGAGTACAGGCCTCTGTGTAACACTCATTCCTTCGACGATAAATGTGAATCCGACCATCACCCCTGGTGAGACAAAACTGACTCGTCAGTGAAGAGCACTTTTTGACAATCCTGTCTGGTCCAGCGACGGTGGGTTTGTGCCCATAGTAATGTCTGGTGAGGACCTGCCTTACAACAGGTGTTTTTCAGAGTCAGTAGAAAGGCCTCTTTGGTGTCCTCTAAGTTTTCATAACTGTGACCTTAATTGCTTACCGTATGTAAGCTGTTAGTGTCTTAACAACCGTTCCACAGGTGCATGTTCATTAATTGTTTATGGTTCATTGAACAAGCATGGGAAACAGTGTTTAAACCCTTTACAATGAAAATCTGTGAAGTTATTTGGATTTTTACAAATTATCTTTGAAAGACAGGGTCCTGAAAAAGGGATGTTTCTTTTTTTGCTGAGTTTACATCTGTACAAATACAGAAAAATTAAACAAGGCATTTGAACCCAGTCTGGCACAAAAAGAAGATTCAAATGAGAGACAAGCCTATTTACACCTCTGGTTAAAAGCTTCTCATTCAAGGATTTATCTTTATTTTTTTACTATTTTCTACTTTGTAGAATAATAGTGTAGACATCAAAACTATGAAATAACACATATGGAATCATGTAGTAACCAAAAAAGTGTCAAACAAATGCAAATATATTTTTCATTTTAGATTCTTCAAAGTAGCCACCCTTTGCCTTGGTAACTGCTTTGCACACTCTTGGCATTCTCTCAACCAAAAAAAGAAGGAAAAGAAAGAAAAACCCTTGAATGAGTAGGTGTGTCCAAACTTTTGACTGGTACTGTATATGGCTACATGTACACCCGCTTGCACACAGATAGCTTCTCTTTTTGGCACAGAAGATAGACTATTTTCCTCTACAATTTGTGCTTGGTTAGTCCCACTGAGGTATATACACTTGCTCAAAAGAATAAAGGGAACACTTAAACAACACAATGTAACTCCAAGTCAATCACACTTCTGTGAAATCAAACTATCCACTTAGGAAGCAACACTGATTGACAATAAATTTCACATGCTGTTGTGCAAATGGAATAGACAACAGGTGGAAATTATAGGCAATTAGCAAGACACCCCCAATAAAGGAGTGGTTCTGCAGGTGGTGACCACAGACCACTTCTCAGTTCCTATGCTTCCTGGCTGATGTTTTGGTCACTTCTGAATGCTGGCGGTGCTTTCACTCTAGTGGTAGCATGAGACGGAGTCTACAACCCACACAAGTGGCTCAGGTAGTGCAGCTCATCCAGGATGGCACATCAATGCGAGCTGTGGCAAGAAGGTTTGCTGTGTCTGTCAGCGTAGTGTCCAGAGCATGGAGGCGCTACCAGGAGACAGGCTAGTACATCAGGAGACGTGGAGGAGGCCGTAGGAGGGCAACAACCCAGCAGCAGGACCGCTATCTCCGCCTTTGTGCAAGGAGGAGCAGGAGGAGCACTGCCAGAGCCCTGCAAAATGACCTCCAGCAGGCCACAAATGTGCATGTGTCTGCTCAAACGGTCAGAAACAGACTCCATGAGGGTGGTATGAGGGCCCGACGTCCACAGGTGGGGGTTGTGCTTATAGCCCAACACCGTGCAGGACGTTTGGCATTTGCCAGAGAACACCAAGATTGGCAAATTTGCCACTGGCGCCCTGTGCTCTTCACAGATGAAAGCAGGTTCACACTGAGCACATGTAACAGACGTGACAGAGTCTGGAGACGCCGTGGAGAACGTTCTGCTGCCTGCAACATCCTCCAGCATGACCGGTTTGGTGGTAGGTCAGTTATGGTGTGGGGTGGCATTTCTTTGGGGGGCGCACAGCCCTCCATGTGCTCGCCAGAGGTAGCCTGACTGCCATTAGGTACCGAGATGAAATCCTCATCCACTGACATACAGTATGATATGGATACATTGTAGCAGAGTAGCTAGTGGTGAAAGAGTGACCCTGTCTGTAGGATGATGGTCACGCATAGAGAATCCTAATTCCTAATTCTGTAGTCACATGTCATTGACGTCAGAGAAAACAACCTCTGATCAAATAAAATACCCTTTTATTTGATCCAACACTTTGTAGACTACCAGTGAAATGCTTACTTACAGGCCCAACCATGAGGAGAGAGGAAAAATACAGACAGAAATAGAAAAAGAATAACACGAGGAATAAATATACAATCAGTAATGGTAACTTGGCTATACACACTGGGTACCAGTACCGAGTCGAGGTGCAGTGGTACGAGGTAATTGAGGTAGATATGTACATAAAAATCTAATAAAATTGTATTTGTCACATGCACATTCACCTTACAGTGAAATGCTTACTTACAAGCCCTTAACCAACAATGCAATTTTAAGAAGAAAAAAAAAAAAGTAAGAGATAAGAATAACAAATCATTAAAGAGCAGCAGTAAAAAAAACAATAGCAGGGTACCGGTGTCGAGGTAATTGAGGTAATATGTACATGTTGGTAGTTATTAAAGTGACGATGTATGTAACAGAAAGTAGCAGCAGTGTAGAAGGGGGGCATTGCAAATAGTCTAGGTAGCCAAGTCTCATGGCTTGGAGGGTAGAAGCTGTTTTAGAAGCCTCTTGGACCTAGACTTTGTGCTCCGGTACTACTTTCCGTGCAGTAGCAGGGGGAACAGTCTATAACTAGGGTGGCTGGAGTCTTTGACAATTTTTAGGGCGTTTCTCTGACACCGCCTGGTATAGAGGTCCTGGATGGCAGGAAGCTTGGTCCTGGTGATGTACTGGGCCGTTCTCACTACCCTCTGTAGTGCCTTGCGGTCAGAGGCCTAGCAGTTGCCATACCAGGCAGTGATGCAACCCGTCAGGATGCTCTCGATGATGCAGCTGTAGAACCTTTTGAGGATCTGAGGACCCATGCCAAATCTTTTCAGTCTCCTGAGGGGGAATAGATTTTGTTGTGCCCTCTTCCCAACGGCCTTGGTGTGCTTGGACCATGTTAGTTTGTTGGTGATGTGGACACCAAGGAACTTGAAGCTCTCAACATGCTCCACTACAGCCACGTCGATGAGAATGGGGGCGTGCTAGGTCCTCCTTTTCCTGTAGTCCCCAATCATCTCATTTGTCTTAATCATGTTGAGGGAGAGGTTGTTGTCCTTGCACCACACGGTCAGGTCTCTGACCTCCTCCGTATAGGCTGTCTCATCGTTGTCGGTGATCAGGCCTACCACTGTTGTGTCATCAGCAAACTTAATGATGGTTTTGGAGTCATGCCGGTCTGTGCAGTCATGAGTGAACAGGGAGTACAGGAAGGGACTGAGCACGCACCCCTGAGGGGCCCCCAATTTGAGGATCAGCGTGGCGGATGTGTTGTTACCTACCCTTACCACCTGGGGGCCGCCCGTCAGGAAGTCCAGGATCCAGTTTGCAGAGGGAGGTGTTCAGTCCCAGGGTCCTTAGCTTATTGATGAGTTTTGATGGCACCATGGTGTTGAACACTGAGCTGTAGTCAATGAATAGCATTCTCACATAGTTGTTCCTTTTGTCAAGGTGGGAAAGGGCAGTGTGGAGTGCAATAGAGATTGCATCATCTGTGGATCTGTTGGGGTGGTATTCAAATTGGGGTGGGTCTAGGGTTTCTGGGATGAGGGTGTTGATGTGAGCCATGACCAGCCTTTCAAAGCATTTCATGGCTACAGAGGTGAGTTCTACGGGTCGGAAGTAATTTAGGCAGGTTACCTTAGTGTTCTTGGGCACAGGCACTATGGTGGTCTGCCTGAAACATGTTGGTATTACAGACAGACAGGGAGAGGTTGAAAATGTCATTGAAGACACTTGCCAGTTGGTCAGAGCATGCTCGGAATACACGTCCTGGTAATCCTTCTGGTCCTGCGGCCTTGTGAATGTTTACCTGTTTAAAGGTCTTACTCACATCGGCTGCGGATGTAAGTAGGGATAAAGTGACTAGTCAACAGGATAGATAATAAACAGTAGCAGCAGCATAGAGTCAAAAGAGTTGCAAATAGGTGAATGCAAATATTCCAGGTATCTATTGGTTAACTATTTAACTAACTATTTTGCAATATTATGGCTTGTGGGTAGAAGCTGTTCAGAGTCCTGCTAGTTCCAGACTTGCAGCATCGTTACCACTGCTGTAGCAGTGAGAACAGTCTATGACTTGGGTGGCTGGCGTCTTTGACAATGTTAAAGGCCTTCCTCTGACACCGCCTGGTATAGAGGTCCTGGATTGCAGAGAACTCGGCCCCAATGATGTACTGGCCCGTACGCACTACCCTCTGTAGCACTTTACGGAAGCAGTTGCTAAACCAAATGGTGATGCAGCCAGTCAAGATCCTCTCGATGGTGCAGCTGTAGAACTTTTTGAGGATCTGAGGACCCATGGTGTATCTTTGCAGCCTCCTGAGGGGGAAGAGGCCTTGTCTCGCCTTGATGACTGTGTTGGTCTGTGTGGACCATGATAATTCCTACCAGTGTGTTGTGAACGACATTAGCTTGAGCAGCAATAGTAGAATCTGTGGTTCACCTTCAAAATAAAAGTCCCCCATTGAAACTGATACAAACAGATACAATTTGTGGAATCACTGGACTAGATAATGCAAAAACAAGGTTGGAATTATGTTATATAAATTAAACAAAAGACAACAATAACAAAAATGTAAATCAGTTGATATCGCAATGTGGATGTATTTGAATTCAGAATTGCATTGGGGGCATAAAGAAAGACTGACCTTTCCAGTCAGCCTATTGTGTGTATTGGACATTCATACTGCTCTGTACAGCCTAACCTGTGGATTGAGCACCCATGAAATGGGTTATCCGCCTACTCAGTGACACCAACAGAACCCAAATATGTAGAGTTTACACCTATATTAGCTTCGCAGCTCTGATTGCAGAGCTTTGACTGTGGGAATTTACCTCACTATTCAGCCTACTGTCCATATTGACATTCATATTGCATGGTACAGCTTTACCTATGGATCCAAGCGGAGACAATCAAGGACGCCACCTCAAGCTGACTGCCCTTGGTGGAAACGCCTATTTCTGCACTATGGACCTCACTCCAGGGTTCTACAACGTCCCTCTACATACATTTATTTAAAATGTCAGTTAAATTTCAGTTAATTTTTAATTTGCAAATACATTCATTAAAAATCCTACAATGTGATTTTCTGGATTTTTTTCCCTCATTTTGTCTGTCATAGTTGAAGTGTCCCTATGATGAAAATTACAGTCCTCTCTCATCTTTTTAAGTGGGAGAACTTGCACAATTGGTGGCTGACTAAATACTTTTTGTGCCCCACTGTATGTGGAATGGAGGAGTTTGATGCACAACGCTTCATTTACAGATGTTATTTGTTTCTTTATCAGAGAATAAAAGATCTACACCAACCTGTTCTTGTAAGCCGATCAAAACACAACGCAGAGGCCGGTCTACACCGACCACATCAACATAGTTGTGTTCTGTGGCTGTCACGGAAGTAGGCTGGACATTGCAATACACAATGTTTAACTGGTGAGCTTAATGTTCATTGCAACGGTTTCAGAGTCCCGCAGTAAGAGTCACAATGCTAATATACAGTTGAAGTTGGTAGTTTACATACACCTTAGCCAAATACATTTAAACTCAGTATTTCACAATTCCTGACATTTAATCCTAGTAAAAAATCCCTGTTTTAGGTCAGTTAGGATCACCACTTCATTTTAAGAATGTGAAATGTCAGAATAATAGTAGAGAGAATGGTTTATTTCAGCTTTTATTTCTTTCATCACATTCCCAGTGGGTCAGAAGTTTACATACACTCAATTAGTATTTGGTAGCATTACCTTTACATTGTTGAGTAAAACGTTTCGGGTAGCCTTCCACAAGCTTCCCACAATAAGTTGGGTGAATTTTGGCACATTCCTACTGACAGAGCTGGTGTAACGGAGTCAGGTTTGTAGGCCTCCTTGCTCGCACACGCTGTTTCAGTTCAGCCCACACATTTTCTATGGGATTGAGGTCAGGGCTTTGTGATGGGCACTCCAATACCTTGACTTTCTTGTCCTTAAGCCATTTTGCCACAACTTTAGAAGTATGCTTGGGGTCATTGTCCATTTGGAAGACCCATTTGCAACCAAGCTTTAACTTCCTGACTGATGTCTTGAGATGTTGCTTCAATATATCCACATAATTTTCCTATCTCATGATGCCATCTATTTTGTGAAGTGCACCAGTCCCTCCTGCAGCAAAGCACCACCTCCGTGCTTCACGTTGGGATGGTGTTCTTCGGCTTGCAAGCCTCCCACTTTTTCCTCCAAACATAATGATGGTCATTATGGCCAAACAGTTCCATTTTTGTTTCATCAGACCAGAGGACATTTCTCCTAAAAGTACGATCATTGTCCCCATGTGCAGTTGCAAACCGCAGTCTGACTTTTTTATGGCTGTTTTGAAGCAGTGGCTTCTTCCTTGCTGAGCTGCCTTTCAAGTTTTGTCGATATAGGGCTCATTTTTACTGTGGATATAGATAGTTTTGCACCTGTTTCCTCCAGCATTTTCACAAGGTCCTTCGCTGTTGTTCTGGGATTGTTTTGCACTTTTCGCACCAAGGTACATTCATCTCTAGGAGACAGAACGCGTCTCCTGCCTGAGTGGTATGACAGCTGTGTGGTCTCATGGTGTTTATACGTGCATACTATTGTTTGTACAGATGAACGTGGTACCTTCAGGCGTTTGGAAATTGCTCCCAAGGATGAACCAGATTTGTGGAGGTCATCAATTGTTTTTCTGAGGTCTTGGCAGATTTCTTTTGATTTTCCCATGATGTCAAGCAAAGAGGCACTGAGTTTGAAGGTAGGCCTTGAAATACATCCACACCCCCAATTGACTCAAATTATGTCAATTAGCCTATCAGAAGCTTCTAAAGCCATGACATCATTTTCTGGAATTTTTCAAGCTGTTTAAAGGCACAGTCAACTTAGAGTATGTAAACTTCTGACCCACTGGAATTGTGATACAGTGAATTATAAGTGAAATAGTCTGTCTGTAAACAATTGTTGGAAAAATGACTTGTGTCATGCACAAAGTAGAAGTCCAAACCGACTGGCCAAAACTATATTTTGTTCACAAGAAATTTGTGGAGTGGTTGAAAAAAATGAGTTTTAATGACTCCAACCTAAGTGTATGTAAACTTCCAACTGTATAGTGCCCTATGTCAAAGCTCTGCAATACGAGTTGTGAAGCTAATATAGGTGTAAACTCTACATAGTTGTGTTCTGTTGATGTCACTGAGTAGGCTGATAACCCATTTCATGGGTGCACAGTCCATAGGTTAGGCTGTACATAGGTCTCGAAAAAGGCTGCATTCTGACTTCTCTCCCTACAGTTCTCAGCCATTAGCTTTGCACACGACTGCCTCATATGATAACTATATTACCGACGCTGTGTTTTAGCGTTTGGGAACGTCAATAATCGTCGCTTGTGATAACGGCTTTCAAAACGTATGGCCCTTATCTTTCATCAGAGAGAAGGAATCCTTTAAATAAAAAAATATACATTTACTGTAGCAGTTTTGCACAGATCAACAGAGTACCAGGGTATGAGTCATAATACCCCAAAAACCTAGCAGTCAAATAAGGAAATAGTTCCAATCTAATTTTCCACAATTCATTTCTGCCATAGAGAGTTTTAGAAACACTTAAAAATGAGGGCTATGTTTCGTGTAGGCTTACGTGACGTTTTGATAACCAATTTACAATTTACTCTCAGATTTCAAAAATGCTAATTTCCCTGTTTGACCGCTCGATTTTATGGGTATTGTGACACCTCCACTGTGGGGCTCTATACAGCTACGGGTGCCTCCAGACTAAACTACATTTCTGCTCCACTTCCCGAGTTACGTTTACGCGCAGTTGTTCGGAGCATGCCAAGTAGCTAATTAGTAGCGGCGGTCTCCGTGTTTTCCGTAAACACACGCTGTAACATGGAGATGTGGCCCTGTAGGAACACTAACCCTATAAACGTGTATATCAATTTAACCTTTTTGTTTTTCCAAAATGATGTCTCGCTGATATGAAAGAGGTCCTTAGGCTTCCAATACCGTCGGAGATCTTAACAAAACACAAGAGACCTTCGTCCAATGACTGGTGTTGGGCCAGTAACTGAAAGGATGCTGGATCAAATCCTTGAGCTGACAAGGTGAACATCTGTTGTTCTGCACCTGAGCAAGGCAGTTAACCCACAGGTGCTGTGGATGTTGATTATGGCAGCCCCCTGCACCTCTCTGATTCAGAGGGGTTGGGTTAAATATGGGAGATGCATTCAGTTGTACAACTGACTAGGTATCCCCCTTGCCCTCTTATGTGTAATGGAACTGAAATGGTCCACCCACACAGACAGTGTGGTGAAGAAGGCATGACAGAGCCTCTTCAACCTCAGGAGGCTGAAGAAATTTGGCTTGGCTCGTAAGACCCTGACAAACTTTTACGGATGCACAATTAAGACCATACTGTCGGGCTGTATCACTGCCTGGAACGGCAACTGCACAGTCAGCAACTGCAGGGCTCTCCAGAGGGTGGTGCGGTCTGCCCAACGCATCACCGGGGTCACCAGGACACCTACAGCACCTGATGTCACAGGAAGGCCAAAAAGATCATCAAGGACATCAGCCACGGCCTCTTCACCCCACTATCATCCAGAAGGCAAGTTCAGTACAAGTGCATCAAAACTGACACAGAGAGACTGAAAACAGCTTATATCTCAAGGCCATCAGACTGTTAAATAGCCATCACTGGCAGGCCTCCACCCGGTTACTCAACCCTCCACCTTAGAGGCTAATAACCTATATACATAGACATGGAATCACAGGTCACTTTAATAGTGTTTACATACTGCTTTACTCATCTCATATATATATACTGTATTCTATTCTAGTTTTTTAGTCAATGCCACTCCTACATTGCTCAATCTGATATTTATATATTTCTGAATTCCATTATTTTATTTTTAGATGTATGTATTGTTTTGAATTGTTTTAGATACTACTGCACCGTTGGACCTAGGAACACAAGCATTTCGCTACACCCATCTACTAAATATGTGTAAGTGATCAATACAATTTGATTTGATGATCAAGGGCTAGACATATAAGTCCCCAACGCAATTCTGAATCCAAATACATCCACAGTGCGATTTGCACAGATTATTCTTGTAAAAAATTAACTTTATTATTTAGTTTTGTTGAATATATGTAACAACATTCCAAACTCGTTCACCTTTATTTACTCTAATTGTGGCATTATTCCACTATTCAAATCAGTTTACATGTTTCATTGGCGGCCATTTATTTTGAAGGCGAACCTCCGATTCCACTATAGTTGCTCACGGTAATGTAGTTCCCAAAACACTGGTATAATTCCGTACGTAATTACGTAAATGCAACGCCAGGCGGATATGTGTCTTGCTAGTTTTTTCCGAAAAGATTTTTTTTTTTAAATTATTATTTTTTTAATTCAAACAAATCTTTCGAAAGGATTCCCTGATAGCTTGGCGTGATTAAATATCGATGACCAATAATACTGTATCTACATATTGAATAATTTATGTTATTAACTATAGAACTTTCGCGTTCTTTAAAACAAGGTTTTGTAGTTAAATAATATTAATAGTTACGACATGGGAGTAGTTTTCTCGGTTTGATATTTTGTATATGTTTGATATACGTTATGAAATGTGAAAGAAAGGACCGGGACGGACCTGAAGTTAGCCAGCTAAACTAACCAGGCATGATCAAACAGTGTCGGTGACTGAAGAAATTTAGCTAGATGCCTGACAGCGAGTAGGTATGTTGTAGTCAGCTGTACTACAGGCTAACACACCGAAATCCTTCAGATAGTATTACGGTAATTTTGACTAGTTAGTCAACTATAGTGGTCTCAAGTTGAAGGTCTCCACTCCACTTTTGGGTGCAGTTTGAGTAGACCGCCCCCTCCCCGAAAACCGCATCAAGCTCAACTTCAGCAGTATCATCTCTCGACTTGCGGTCAAATTAAATGATGACAAAGATGCTGAATATTCTACTTGTCCTTGCAACACTAGTAGGTCAGTGATCATTCGATATTTTTTTAAAACATTTTCTGTGTGGTATAATTTGTTAATTTTAGAATGAGCTAGTTTAAGTATTTCAATATGCTTGTGTGATGAGTTAAGTATCAGAGACAACCTTGAGTACTGATACTGTAGCAGCTAACATCGATATGACTACTTTTGCTGAAGTATTGTCAAGATTGTAGATCAAATGTACAGTTTTCCTCACTCTTTCTGTTGCTGTTCCCATAAAGGCTGTGCTCTTGTTGTACAGGCTGTGCTCTTGTTGTACAGGCTGTGCTCTTGTTATACAGGCTGTGCTCTTGTTACTTGGGATGGGGTAGGTGCAGACGGTGTGTCACTCAGAATAATTCCAGCTGCAGATGGCTTTTCGTTCATCCGTCTAGTCCGTGGGGACAGTGACTGTGCGGGGCGCGTGGAGCTGCTCCAGGGGAATCAGTGGGGGACAGTGTGTGACAAAGGCTGGGACCTGACAGATGCTGACGTGTTGTGCAAGGAGCTGGACTGTGGGCTGGCTGATAAAGCCGTCCGTGGAGCTGCGTTTGGAAGGGGCACCGGAGAGATCTGGCTGAGGCACGTCAACTGTTCGGGCCAAGAGACGAGCCTGACGCAGTGTCCCAGGGTCGTCAACGGGAACCCCACCTGCACCCATGATAATGACGCTGGGGTGAAATGTTCAGGTGAGACTGAGTCCCAGGAGTATAGCCTGGTACCAGATCAGTTGAAATTGTTTAAACAGATCTGGGGAAGCCATGCTTCTGGAGGTAAAGACACCTAAAATAGTTTTTTTGTTGTTGTTATGGGACAGAAAACATTTCCACGTTGGAATGTAATTAAGTAATACATATTAACAATAGTAATGTTTTAAGAATTGATAATATGCGTGTGATGTGTTTGTACAGTGCTTCCTCAATTTAAAGTTGCATCATACCATGTTGTCACTTCTATTGCGTTCATTGCACGCAGAGTCAGGGTATATGCAACAGTTTGGGCCGCCTGGCTCGTTGCAAACTAATTTGCCAGAATTTTACGTAATTATGACATAACATGAAGGTTGTGCAATGTAACAGGAATATTTAGACTTATGGATGCCACCCGTTATATAAAATACGAAACGGTTCCGTATTTCACTGAAAGAATAAACGTTTTGTTTTCCGGAAATGATAGTTTCCGGATTTGACCATATTAATGACCTAAGGCTTGTATTTCTGTGTGTTATTATGTTATAATTAAGTCTATGATTTGATATTTGATAGAGCAGTCTGACTGAGCGGTGGTAGGCAGCAGCAGGCTCGTAAGCATTCATTCAAACAGCACTTTCGTGCGTTTGCCAGCAGCTCTTTGCTGTGCTTCAAGCATTGAGCTGTTTATGACTTCAAGCCTATCAACTCCTGAGATTAGGCTGGTGTAAATGATGTGAAATGGCTAGCTAGGTAGCGGGATGCGGGCTAAAAGCGTTTCAATCGGTGACGTCACTCGCTCTGAGACCTTGAAGTAGTTCTTCCCCTTGCTCTGCAAGGGCCGCGGCTTTTGTGGAGCGATGGGTAACGATGCTTCGAGGGGTGACTGTTGTCGATGTGTTCCTGGTTCGAGCCCAGGTAGGGGCGAGGAGCGGGATGGAAGCTATACTGTTACACTGGCAATACTAAAGTGCCTATAAGGACATCCAATAGTCCAAGGTATATGAAATACAAATGGTATGGAGAGATATAGTCCTATAATTCCTATAATAACTACAACCTAAAACTTCTTACCTGGGAATATTGAAGACTCGTGTTAAAAGGAACCACCAGCTTTCATGTTCTGAGCAAGGAACTTAAATGTTAGCTTTTTTACATGGCACATATTGCACTTTTACTTTCATCTCCAACACTTTGTTTTTGCATTATTTAAACCAAATTGAACATGTTTCATTATTTATTTGAGGCTAAATTGATTATTGATGTATTATATTAAGTTAAAATAAGTGTTCATTCAGTATTGTTGTAATTGTCATTTTTGCAAATTAAATAAACAAATTAAATCGGCCGATTAATTGGTATCGACTTAAAAAAATAAAAAAAAGTCTTCCAATAATCGGTATCGGCGTTAAAATCATAATCGGTCGACTTCTAATTGTGAGTACACTTCATGATTAAAATGGAATTATATATTTCATTTTTGGTCAATGGGAAGCAAAAGGGGAGAAGATCAAGCAAGCCAAATCCCAACATGGGCAGAATATTGTATGAAATATTTGGATGGTTAAAGGCCGACCGACATTTGGTCGTTTCAATTACATCTGGTTATTTCAATTCAAATGTGACTTGTTCCATTCTACATTCTCTTGTTGATATTTTATTTAGGATTATTTTAGTGGTTTCACAGTGCTGTATGGGTTTGACAGGCAGCAGTTAGAAACTTCAGCACCGTGCAACAAGAAGATGCCCCGTCCTTCCAGCTAATTGGGCTACTTTTGCAAAAAATGTTGTTCTCTTAGTGAGGGAAATTCTGTAAATCAAGATGCTTCTTTCTGTTGTTGTCATCTGTTCGGTAACATAACATAATGATTAATTCATTCATCAGCAGGATAAACCCATTCCTGGCACAAATTGGGGGATTTTCACACCTATCCCTTTGTAAATTAATGGAGCTGTGAATGTTTCTGTCTGAGAGTCTCTCTCCTCTCGCACTATAGTCCTGCTTCCGGACAAAAAGAATCAGCTGGCGGGTAGTTGAGAGAACTTGAGTAATGGCGCAATTACACTTCACGTGGACTGACGATTTTCCAAAAAAAGGATACAGTCCATTTACATAAACAAAGAGTGGTTGCTCGTCTATCATGGAGTGGGACAGTTCCCAGCGCAAAACTGCAGATAACATAAGGCCAGCTATTGTGAAAGAATACTTGGGGCTCTTGTTGCATTCCTCTCGCTTCAAAGAGACCAGATGACTCTTTATATGTATTTCACTGCACCCCTCACTCTATTCAAGACCACATTGTCTGCCTCCATATGAGGCTTTCATTTAGGAAGGTCATAAAAAAACATGATACTAAGACAATGTATTTCAAAAGAACAGAATAGCATGTTTTGAGTTGTATTTATCTGTGCTTAGTAGCTGAGGATATATGGCTGCGTCATCGACTCATTCATTTAGCAGACACCAATCGCGTATATTCAGTCAACGCACATATTTTACAGTAAGAATTTAATGAAAAATGTATGTAACATTTTAGTTTATCTTTTAAAAACATTATTGTGTAACAACAGTTATAGTTAGTCATATTCTACAGTCCAGTTACAGCTTCTTCTGACAAAGTAAAAAATAAAATATAAAGTATATTTGTCCAGGTGTGAGCCTTTGTGCACATGGGACAGAGGAAAAGCAATTCATACACTGTTGTTCTAAACTCAATCATCATTATTCAGTTCGTTCAAATATATTTGTGAAGTCATGTGCACAATTTTCAGTTTCTATCTGGTTTTCACCCATTCATCAATTGACGTCATTCATTCAGTGAAACACAGATTCAACCACAAAGACCAGGAGGGGGGAGGTTTCCAAAACCTCGCAAAGAAGATCACCTATTTGGTAGATGGGTAAAAAAAAGTATCCCTTAGAGCATGGTGAAGTTATTTAATTACACTTTGGATGGTGTATTAACATACCCAGTCACTACAAAGATACAGGCGTAACTCAGATGCCTGAGAGGAAGGAAACCGCACAAGGATTTCACCATGAGGCCAGTGGTGAATTTTAAAATAGTTACAGAGTTTAATGGCTTTGATAGGAGGAAACTGAAGATGGATCAACAACATTGTAGTTACTCCACAATAAAACCTAATTGACAGAATTAAAAAGGAATCCTGTGTATAGAATTTTTAAAAACATTTTAAAAAATGCATCCCGTTTGCAACAAGGGACTGAAGTAATACTGCAAAAAATGTCACAAAGCAATACATTTTTTTGTCCTGAATACAAAATGTTACATTTGGGGCAAATCCAACACAACACATTGCTGAGTACCACTCTCCATATTTTTAAGCATAGTGGTAGCTGCACCATGTTATGGGTATGCTTGTATTTGTTAAGTACTGGGGAGTTTCAAGATAAAAAAAAAAAGAAACGGAATGGAGCTAAGCACAAGCAACATCCTAGAGGAAAACCTGGTTCAGTCCGCTTTCCACCAGACACCGGGAAATGAATTCACCTTTCATCAGGACAATAACCTAAAACATAAGGCCAAATCTATACTGCAGTCGCTCACCAAGAAGACAGTGAATACTCCTGAGTGGCCGAGTTACAGTTTTGACTTAAATCTACCTCTTAAGGATCCGCCCCCCTTTCTTAAAATTTTTCACCTAAAATGACACGCAAATCTAACTCCCTGTAGCTTAGGAACTGAAGCAAGGATATGCATATTATTGATACCATTTGAAAGGAAACACTTTAAAGTTTGTGGAAATGTGAAATTAATGTAGGAGAATAAAACACATTAGATCTGGTAAAAGATGATACAAAGAAAAAACCAACCATGTTTTGTATTTTTTTTTTTGTACCATCTTTGAAATGCAAAAGAAAGGCCATAATGTATTATTCCAGCCCAGGTGCAATTTAGAGTTTGGCCACTAGATGGCAGCAGTGTATGCGCACCGTTTTAAACTGATCCAATTAACCATAACATTTCTGTTCAAAATGTTGTATCAAGTCTGCCCAAATGTACCTAATTGGTTTAGTAATAACTTTTCAAGTTCATAATTGTGCACTCTCCTCAAACAATAGCATGGTATTCTTTCACTGTAATAGCTACTGTACATTGGACAGTGCAGTTGGATTAACAACAATTTAAGCTTTCTGCCACTCCTGTAGAGTTTTTAAATCTATGGCAAGACGTGAAAATGGTTGTCTAGCAATGATCAACCAATTTGACAGAGATTGAATCATTTTCAAACGAATAATGGGCGAATGTTGCACAATCCAGTTGTAGAATGTTCTTCGAGTTACCCAGAAAGACCTCACAGCTGTAATCTCTGCCAAAGGTGATTCTAACATGTATTGACTCAGGGGTGTGAAAATCTCATGTAAATGAGATTTCAGTATTTCATTGTCAATAAATAGGCAACATTTTCTAAAAACGTGTTTAATTATGGGGTATTGTGTGTAGATTGGTGAGAAAAAAATGATACATTTAATCAATTTTGAATTCAGGCTGTAACATAACAAAATGTGGAATAAGTCAAGGGGTATGAATACTTTCTGAATACTTTTTCTGTCTCCCTGACAGGTACACTGTTGATGCCCACCCTGTCCCTGCTCTCCCCTCACACCGTCTTCTCTCCCGGGGAGGCGGTTCGCTTCAGCTGTACTGTGCTACAGGGCCACCACCTGAATTACTTCGACCTGTATAAGAGGGGCATAGCCAACCCGTTGATGACTCAGCGGGTGGCCTTTGAACAGTCCAGGGTGGAGTTTACTCTGCCAAACCAGAAGACTACTCAACAGGGCAGCTATAGCTGTCTGTACAGGATCAAGGGTATCCCTCCCTCCTCCTCCATGCTCAGCTCTCCACCCAGCAACTCTATCAACATCACTGTGGGTGAGTCATCTAGGGCCTGTTCAGTTAGAGGAAGATGGAAGGGATTTGCTCCAATGGAAGAGGAAAAAGGGATTTACTATAGTATGCTTTAAAGTTCATTAGGGCACAATGTAGAGAAATGTTTTTGACACATAAAAAGGGACAACTTTTAAAGGATGTTTATTGGACGAGTTCAGGACAGGTAGTACTGCCTCGTTTCACTCTGTTCTCCCTACTGAACTTATCTTTTATCATTTTGGTTTTGTCATGAGATCCTGACATCTTTTCCAGTAACAAAGAAGAAAAAGACTGACTTTGTTTTTTGTCATTTTGATCTGTCCCGAAACTCAATGACGGGTCAAATTGATCCAAAACCCCCTGTCTCCCTCCCATCTCGTCAGTGGAGCTGCTCACCCCTCGGCACTGGTACAACACGTCCATCGAGGCTCCCACAGGCTCTGTCATCAAAGGCCACAGCTTCAGCATCACCTGCTTCACTGAGAAGCAGTATCCTGGAGGTAGCTTAATTGATTGATACATTAATTGATTTGATTTATTTTACCATAAATTTTTTTAAAATAATAATACTAATTCTGGTTTATTTTGACATTAAGCCTAGGCCTGGACTAAATAGCCATTTCAATGGAGATTCTCCAATAAGAAAGCTTTTTAGTCTAGTGCTAAGCTGTCTCAGGAAAACAGTCCCATATAGGCAAGAACAAGCAGTACATAGCTACATTTACAAAAACTATCCAGGATAACACAATTGTTTTATTTCCTTATTGAGGTTCCTTCCAGCTGCGTCTGATCCGCTCCAACGACACGGTACGCCAGTCGCTGCCCGCCCTTACTCCCGCTGTCACCTTCAGCTTCTCAAACGCACAGCTCTCCAACGAGGGCTACTATTACTGTCTCTATATGGTCCAGCTTGACGGGAGAATCTTCGTGTCCCGGGAGAGCCAACCGCTTCCTATCTCCATCAGAGGTGAGGGCAGGTCAGTCAGCATCTACGGCAGGGATGAAGCCCTCGGATCAACTTCCCCCAAAATAGTAGAATAGAAATAGAATAGTAGAATAGAAAATATGCAATTTCAAAATGTTGTTGTGCATCAGCAGTTTTTTGTTTCCATTGATCATCCTTGAGATGTTTCCACCTGTTGTAAATTCAATTGATTGGACATGATTTGGAAAGGCACACACCTGTCTTTGTAAGCTCCCACAGTTGACGGTGCATGTCAGAGTAAAAAAAAAACAAGCCATGAGGTCAAAAGAATTGTCTGTAGAGCTCTGAGACAGGATTGTGTCTAGACACGGATCTGGGGAAGGGTACCAAGTACACATTGATGCCCATGATTTAAAAAAAAAAAAAGATGTTCGACGTGCAGGTGTCCACATACTTTTGGTCACGTAGTGTATATTCGTGTTTGTTTGTGTCCACCCACCCTGAGACCTGGAAGTTATTGACTGTAATATAAAACATTGTCTGTCCATCTGTGTTGCGTCCACCCTCATCAGACCCAGACCCAGTGTTGAGCCTTATGGTGATCAGCTGGCTAGCTTCTGCTCTGACCTTCTTTGTGGCTCTCGTCATCGTCATCATCATCATCATCGTTGCCAGAGTCAAGCTCTGCAAGCAACGGGAGAACCCCTTGGCGCTAGAGCTAGAGACCAGAACCTGTGAGTCCTTGTATCGTCTCACACCTAGCTTTTATCCTGGAATCCAGGTTGGGGTCAGTTCCATTTCAATTCCATTCAAATCAGAAAGTAAACCCAATTCCATATTTTCCTCTTTGAAAATAATTTGACTTAAACTAAACGGATAGTAACACTGGTGAAACTGGGCTTATCAGTTTGGATTCTTGGCTATCTTTGCTTACCATGGTCAAGTTAATTTAGAAGAATCATCCTGTATAACCACTAACAGACTGACGCATCTATTTACATGTCTGATTTGACCAACAGGTGTGGACAACACGTACGTTGCCTTGGATGATGAGCTGGGCAGATATATTGGATAAAGAGAAGGACCATGTGTTTGTGAGAGAACCATCAAGATGGAACCCACAATGCAGACATTCCTGAGCTTGACAACCTTCCTCAGGGATGGGTCACAGACAGAGATAGTGACACAAGACGAGTACCAAAGCACTGCGTAGGAGCCATACACACGACATCTACTAGAACCTGGTAGAATCCTGCATTAGAACATGACAACAACACTTGTAGGTAGATATGTTAAGCCATCATACATATACCAGGCACACTGTAATGAACACTACAATCAACTAACTATAAAAGGACAATGACCCTATGGGACACTTTGGCTTTTCTAGGCCAGTTCTCATGACAAAAATTCAGGTACAACTGACGAGACTGGACATGAATTCGACTGAGCACTAAGTTCCAATGCCAATGATTTTAATTGTTAAATGATGGTTGAATAAGACTGACGGTCAGTTAAACTTTTTCACTATTGACGTCAACAAGAGAACAGCGGACACTTGTTGGACTGAAGATTGATTCACTTTAAGGCGTCAGCATACCGCAGTTCGGCTAGGCAACCGAACGAGTGTGGTCGCGTACTCCCTTAAAAGACCTTCGCTTGAAAAACAAGAGGCAGTAGTACTGTTTGTCCAGTTTGAGGCGCCGTAGCCAGTATACACTTCCTCACAATAGTCTGAATTAATCTAAGATACAGTAACTAAAGAAATCTGCATTTTTTTTACGTTTTTTCTCAAGAGACTTTAGTCGCGTAATTTTTTTATTTTTTTTTACATCTAACTAAGATGTTTGGTGCAGTATTTCGCAATGAAAATAATGTGCATGACAACATGTCGGTTTGAAGACCGAAAAGCACCCTATCCCCTCAGCATTGAAATTAAGTGGACACTTGTGATGACGTGTCATGACAAAAGACGAGTAATACACTTGGAGGGCGAGGGAGGAAGGAATGATTTTTAAATAGACCGCCCTTGCCCGGAAATTCGTCCCTCGTTCATCCCGTTATGATTATGTTTTCAGCCAATTATGATTGCATGTCTACTTACATTACATATATACGTATTAATATACGCCTACTATATGATAGCTAGAAAATGTATTAGCTAAATAACATTAGCCTGCCTAGTTGGAACTTCCGAAGAAGGAAAATGTTTTATTTATACATTTTCCAAAAGCTAACCAAACAAAAACATTACTTTTATGAGACATGTTTGTGCATTAGTAGCACAATTTCTGACTTATTTAACATTCGTTTTTACTTACACGTGTATGTTGACTCCATATGTTGTTTTAATTTTTGGCATACTTTTCTTAAGTGGATGTACAATCGCCGCGAATTGAATTATGGGGAGTTTCAGGCCCCGAAGTGAACATAATTGTACACAAGCTTTTTATTTTTAATTAAAATTAAAAAATGTATTAACAACAAATCAATACATAAAGCACATGAGGGAACACAAGCATACATAGATTACAAACACTCGTCTAAAAACGAGGGGCTGGACGTTGCAAACTTCCCTTGCTAATAATTTGGACCGCCCGCCAAGATGGTGACGGGGATTCCCCCCAGGGCATAAAGCGAGGTCTCTTTTATGAATTGGAACAGACTTTACGGAATAATCTCTGCTATTGATCAATCACCGACGAAGGGGTTCGGTTCGCCTAAAAAAAATGTGTGCATGAACAACATTCAAAAACGTCACAATTGTCATAATATAAACACAAACTTCCGAACTGTTTCGGTTTGTAAGCATGTGGATGGATGCTTTCAGTCTGGCAGCAACCACTCCTGATTGGTGGAGTAGTTTGATAGCCTGGTCCCAGATCAGTTTGTGCTGTTTTGCCACTGTTGGTAAGACAATGACCACAGGAGTGGGCAACATGGCATAAACAGATCTGGGACCAGGCTAGCCGTTTTTGATGATACTGGTATTCAGACAAAGCTTTGACTGTGAAATCAATTTGTTCTCTTCAGGTCTCTTGTTAATACATTGTGTATTTACACTATTTATTAGTTTAATCCATTTTTTTTATTTTACAAGATTGTAAATTAACAGGAGGCTACATCAAGGATCATGAATTGTTGTTTTCACAGATAACAGTCCATGATTAGTGAGATAAATGTGTAGTTATGTTTCAGTAGAGGTGACCCAAGCGACCATAGTTAGGAGGGGTAGCACAAACAGAGCTGGGATCATCTTGCTGGTAGTTATGATGTAGCCTCGGAAGCCCAGGATCGGATCGATCTGGAAGTTAGAATTTGCAAGACTAATTGATGTCCATCTCCCGTAGAGACTGACTTGCTGATGTCCATCTCTACTAGACTGACTAGCTGATGTCCATCTCCACTAGAGACTGACTAGCTGATGTCCATCTCTACTAGACTGACTAGCTGATGTCCATCTCCACTAGAGACTGACTAGCTGATGTCCATCTCTACTAGACTGACTAGCTGATGTCCATCTCTACTAGACTGACTAGCTGATGTCCATTTCTACTAGACTGACTAGCTGATGTCCATCTCTACTAGACTGACTAGCTGATGTCCATCTCCACTAGAGACTGACTAGCTGATGTCCATCTCTACTAGACTGACTAGCTGATGTCCATCTCTACTAGACTGACTAGCTGATGTCCATTTCTACTAGACTGACTAGCTGATGTCCATCTCTACTAGACTGACTAGCTGATGTCCATCTCCACTAGAGACTGACTAGCTGATGTCCATCTCTACTAGACTGACTAGCTGATGTCCATCTCCCGTAGAGACTGACTTGCTGATGTCCATCTCTACTAGACTGACTAGCTGATGTCCATCTCCACTAGAGACTGACTAGCTGATGTCCATCTCCACTAGAGACTGACTAGTTGATTTCCTCGAGACTGACTAGCTGATGTCCATCTCCACTAGAGACTGACTAGCTGATGTCCATCTCTAGTAGACTGACTAGCTGATGTCCATCTCCACTAGAGACTGACTAGCTGATGTCCATCTCCACTAGAGACTGACTAGCTGATGTCCATCTCCACTAGAGACTGACTAGCTGATGTCCATCTCCACTAGAGACTGACTAGCTGATGTCCATCTCCACTAGAGACTGACTAGCTGATGTCCATCTCCACTAGAGACTGACTAGCTGATGTCCATCTCCACTAGAGACTGACTAGCTGATGTCCATCTCTAGTAGACTGACTAGCTGATGTCCATCTCCACTAGAGACTGACTAGCTGATGTCCATCTCTAGTAGACTGACTAGCTGATGTCCATCTCTAGTAGACTGACTAGCTGATGTCCATCTCTAGTAGACTGACTAGCTGATGTCCATCTCTAGTAGACTGACTAGCTGATGTCCATCTCTAGTAGACGGACTAGCTGATGTCCATCTCCACTAGAGGACTGACTAGCTGATGTCCATCTCTAGTAGACTGACTAGCTGATGTCCATCTCCACTAGAGACTGACTAGCTGATGTCCATCTCTAGTAGAGACTGACTAGCTGATGTCCATCTCTAGTAGACTGACTAGCTGATGTCCATCTCTAGTAGACTGACTAGCTGATGTCCATCTCCACTAGAGGACTGACTAGCTGATGTCCATCCCTAGTAGACTGACTAGCTGATGTCCATCTCTAGTAGACTGACTAGCTGATGTCCATCTCTAGTAGACTGACTAGCTGATGTCCATCTCCACTAGAGACTGACTAGCTGATGTCCATCTCCACTAGAGACTGACTAGCTGATGTCCATCTCCACTAGAGACTGACTAGCTGATGTCCATCTCCACTAGAGACTGACTAGCTGATGTCCATCTCCACTAGAGACTGACTAGCTGATGTCCATCTCTAGTAGACTGACTAGCTGATGTCCATCTCCACTAGAGACTGACTAGCTGATGTCCATCTCTAGTAGACTGACTAGCTGATGTCCATCTCTAGTAGACTGACTAGCTGATGTCCATCTCTAGTAGACTGACTAGCTGATGTCCATCTCTAGTAGACTGACTAGCTGATGTCCATCTCCACTAGAGACTGACTAGCTGATGTCCATCTCCACTAGAGACTGACTAGCTGATGTCCATCTCTAGTAGACTGACTAGCTGATGTCCATCTCTAGTAGACTGACTAGCTGATGTCCATCTCTAGTAGACTGACTAGCTGATGTCCATCTCTAGTAGACTGACTAGCTGATGTCCATCTCCACTAGAGGACTGACTAGCTGATGTCCATCTCTAGTAGACTGACTAGCTGATGTCCATCTCCACTAGAGACTGACTAGCTGATGTCCATCTCTAGTAGAGACTGACTAGCTGATGTCCATCTCTAGTAGACTGACTAGCTGATGTCCATCTCTAGTAGACTGACCAGCTGATGTCCATCTCTAGTAGACTGACTAGCTGATGTCCATCTCTAGTAGACTGACTAGCTGATGTCCATCTCCACTAGAGGACTGACTAGCTGATGTCCATCCCTAGTAGACTGACTAGCTGATGTCCATCTCTAGTAGACTGACTAGCTGATGTCCATCTCTAGTAGACTGACTAGCTGATGTCCATCTCCACTAGAGACTGACTAGCTGATGTCCATCTCCACTAGAGACTGACTAGCTGATGTCCATCTCCACTAGAGACTGACTAGCTGATGTCCATCTCCACTAGAGACTGACTAGCTGATGTCCATCTCCACTAGAGACTGACTAGCTGATGTCCATCTCTAGTAGACTGACTAGCTGATGTCCATCTCCACTAGAGACTGACTAGCTGATGTCCATCTCTAGTAGACTGACTAGCTGATGTCCATCTCTAGTAGACTGACTAGCTGATGTCCATCTCTAGTAGACTGACTAGCTGATGTCCATCTCTAGTAGACTGACTAGCTGATGTCCATCTCCACTAGAGACTGACTAGCTGATGTCCATCTCCACACTAGAGACTGACTAGCTGATGTCCATCTCTAGTAGACTGACTAGCTGATGTCCATCTCTAGTAGACTGACTAGCTGATGTCCATCTCTAGTAGACTGACTAGCTGATGTCCATCTCTAGTAGACTGACTAGCTGATGTCCATCTCCACTAGAGGACTGACTAGCTGATGTCCATCTCTAGTAGACTGACTAGCTGATGTCCATCTCCACTAGAGACTGACTAGCTGATGTCCATCTCTAGTAGACTGACTAGCTGATGTCCATCTCTAGTAGACTGACTAGCTGATGTCCATCTCTAGTAGACTGACTAGCTGATGTCCATCTCTAGTAGACTGACTAGCTGATGTCCATCTCCAGTAGACTGACTAGCTGATGTCCATCTCTAGTAGACTGACTAGCTGATGTCCATCTCTAGTAGACTGACTAGCTGATGTCCATCTCTAGTAGACTGACTAGCTGATGTCCATCTCTAGTAGACTGACTAGCTGATGTCCATCTCTAGTAGACTGACTAGCTGATGTCCATCTCTAGTAGACTGACTAGCCGATGTCCATCTCTAGTAGACTGACTAGCCGATGTCCATCTCTAGTAGACTGACTAGCCGATGTCCATCTCTAGTAGACTGACAGCCGATGTCCATCTCTAGTAGACTGACTAGCCGATGTCCATCTCTAGTAGACTGACTAGCCGATGTCCATCTCTAGTAGACTGACTAGCCGATGTCCATCTCCACTAGAGGACTGACTAGCCGATGTCCATCCCTAGTAGACTGACTAGCCGATGTCCATCTCTAGTAGACTGACTAGCCGATGTCCATCTCTAGTAGACTGACTAGCCGATGTCCATCTCTAGTAGACTGACTAGCCGATGTCCATCTCTAGTAGACTGACATGTCCATCTCTAGTAGACTGACTAGCCGATGTCCATCTCTAGTAGACTGACTAGCCGATGTCCATCTCTAGTAGACTGACTAGCCGATGTCCATCTCTAGTAGACTGACTAGCCGATGTCCATCTCTAGTAGACTGACTAGCCGATGTCCATCTCTAGTAGACTGACTAGCCGATGTCCATCTCTAGTAGACTGACTAGCCGATGTCCATCTCTAGTAGACTGACTAGCCGATGTCCATCTCTAGTAGACTGACTAGCCGATGTCCATCTCTAGTAGACTGACTAGCCGATGTCCATCTCTAGTAGACTGACTAGCCGATGTCCATCTCTAGTAGACTGACCCATCTCTAGTAGACTGACTAGCCGATGTCCATCTCTAGTAGACTGACTAGCCGATGTCCATCTCTAGTAGACTGACTAGCCGATGTCCATCTCTAGTAGACTGACTAGCCGATGTCCATCTCTAGTAGACTGACTAGCCGATGTCCATCTCTAGTAGACTGACTAGCCGATGTCCATCTCTAGTAGACTGACTAGCCGATGTCCATCTCTAGTAGACTGACTAGCCGATGTCCATCTCTAGTAGACTGACTAGCCGATGTCCATCTCTAGTAGACTGACTAGCCGATGTCCATCTCTAGTAGACTGACTAGCCGATGTCCATCTCTAGTAGACTGACTAGCCGATGTCCATCTCTAGTAGACTGACTAGCCGATGTCCATCTCTAGTAGACTGACTAGCCGATGTCCATCTCCAGTAGAGGACTGACTAGCCGATGTCCATCTCCACTAGAGACTGACTAGCCGATGTCCATCTCCACTAGAGATTGACTAGCCGATGTCCATCTCCACTAGAGATTGACTAGCCGATGTCCATCTCCAGTAGAGGACTGACTAGCCGATGTCCATCTCCACTAGAGAATGACTAGCCGATGTCCATCTCCAGTAGAGGACTGACTAGCCGATGTCCATCTCCACTAGAGACTGACTAGCCGATGTCCATCTCCACTAGAGACTGACTAGCCGATGTCCATCTCCAGTAGAGGACTGACTAGCCGATGTCCATCTCCAGTAGAGGACTGACTAGCCGATGTCCATCTCCAGTAGAGGACTGACTAGCCGATGTCCATCTCCAGTAGAGGACTGACTAGCCGATGTCCATCTCCAGTAGAGGACTGACTAGCCGATGTCCATCTCCAGTAGAGGACTGACTAGCCGATGTCCATCTCCAGTAGAGGACTGACTAGCCGATGTCCATCTCCAGTAGAGGACTGACTAGCCGATGTCCATCTCCAGTAGAGGACTGACTAGCCGATGTCCATCTCCAGTAGAGGACTGACTAGCCGATGTCCATCTCCAGTAGAGGACTGACTAGCCGATGTCCATCTCCAGTAGAGGACTGACTAGCCGATGTCCATCTCCAGTAGAGGACTGACTAGCCGATGTCCATCTCCAGTAGAGGACTGACTAGCCGATGTCCATCTCCAGTAGAGGACTGACTAGCCGATGTCCATCTCCAGTAGAGGACTGACTAGCCGATGTCCATCTCCAGTAGAGGACTGACTAGCCGATGTCCATCTCCAGTAGAGGACTGACTAGCCGATGTCCATCTCCAGTAGAGGACTGACTAGCCGATGTCCATCTCCAGTAGAGGACTGACTAGCCGATGTCCATCTCCAGTAGAGGACTGACTAGCCGATGTCCATCTCCAGTAGAGGACTGACTAGCCGATGTCCATCTCCAGTAGAGGACTGACTAGCCGATGTCCATCTCCAGTAGAGGACTGACTAGCCGATGTCCATCTCCAGTAGAGGACTGACTAGCCGATGTCCATCTCCAGTAGAGGACTGACTAGCCGATGTCCATCTCCAGTAGAGGACTGACTAGCCGATGTCCATCTCCAGTAGAGGACTGACTAGCCGATGTCCATCTTTAGTAGATCAAGTTTGCCCTTTTAGTATCTAGAATCTATGTGTGTCAGGGTTTTATATTCCACTCAGTTACCACATTCGCCGCTATCACTAAGTTCTGTTCACCGTATGTTGCTGGGAATAAATAAAAAAATATTTATCTGTGATCACATTTTATTCTCTACTAACCTGTATTCAATCATTTTAAAGAAAGAAATGACAGAAATTCTGTTTGATACAGAAACATTTATTTTAAAGTTGGGAGATTCATAGGAATGACTCAAAATGGCTGGATAGAAAATATGTGAAGAGTTACTGTCTCGCTGAAAAGTATTTACTTGTAGACTGCATCCTATTTATTCCCACTACAAAAGTAGTGCACTATATAGGGAATAGGGTGCCATATGGGACGCGGCATGTGCTCAATAAACATTCTTGTGTGACCAAAGTGATCTCTGATAAAAAAACAGACAAGTGTATGGTAACGTCAAAGTGAGTATTACAAATGATACTGCAAGTGTAGAAACATGTACTCGTGACGTCACCATAAGACAATTAACAGAACCACCTCCCACACTGAACATTTGAATGACAATACACGTGTCACAGCAATTGCATTTGTATAATAGTGCGAATGGAAGCATTAACAGGTCAAAATGCTAAGGCACTTCATTTTCAACTTTAATGCCATTTAGAACCTTGGAATTTAGAACTGTAATGCCATTTAGAACCTTGGAATTTAGAACTTTAATGTCATTTAAAACAACCAAAAATAACAATTGATTTTCATGTTCAAGAAGAAAGCTTAACTTGTGTTTTTGATTCAATTAGACCATGCCCATTTCAAGCTTATCTTCCAAATAAATAGTTTTTCACAATAGTTAGGCAAGAGTCCTTGTTGCTGATGTGTAGTATACCCCCCCCTGCCAGGATGCAGAGAGAATACGAGGATACTGCGTATGGCTGACTAAGCCAGACTATACAACTAGATAGCACATTGCGTCAGGACATTTACACAAATAGCCATTACCAAATCATAATACACTACATGACCAAAAGTATGTGGACACCTGTTTGTCGAATATCTCTTTCCAATATCACGGATATTAATATGGAGTTGGTCCTCCCTTTGCTGCTATAACAGCCTCCACTCTTCTGGGAAGGCTTTCCACAAGATGTTGGAACATTTCTGCAGGGACTTGCTTCCATTCAACCACAAGGATTAGTGAGGTTGGGCGATTAGGCCTTGCTCGCAGTCGGCGTCATCCCAAAGGTGTTCGATGTGGTTGGTCAGGGCTGTGTAGGCCAGTCAAGTTCTTCCACACCCATGTCGACAAACCATTTCTGTATGGACCTCGCTTGGTGCACAGGGGCATTGTCATGTTGAAACAGGTAAGGGCCTTCCCCAAACTGTTGCCACAAAGTTGGAAACACAGAATGATCTAGAATATCATTGTATGCTGTAGTGTAAAGATTTCCCTTCACCGTAATTAAGGGGACTAGAACCATGAAAAACAGCCCCTGACAATTATTCCTCGTCCACCAAACTTTACAGTTGGCACTATGCATTGGGGCAGGTAGCGATCTGGCATCCGCCAAACCCAGATGGTGAAGTGTGATTCATCACTTCAGAGAACTGATTTCCACTGCTTCAGTCCAATGGCAGTGAGCTTTATACTTGTGTGTGGCTGCTCGGCCATGGAAACCAATTTCAAGAAGCTCCTGACGAACTGTTCTTGTGCTGACATTGCTTCCAGAGGCAGTTTGGAACTCGATAGTGAGTGTTGCAACCGAGGACAGACGATTTTTACACTCTAGGCGCTTCAGCACTCAGGTCCCGTTCTGTGAGCTTGTGTAGCCTAACACTTTGTGGCTGAGCCGTTGTTGTTGCTCCTAGACGTTTCCACTTCATAATAACAGCACTTTTAGTTAACTGGGGCAGCACTAGCAGGGCAAAAATTTGAGGAAATGATGTTGAAAGTGGCCATTCTACTGTTTGTCTATGGAGATTGCATGGCTGTGTGCTCAATTTTATACCCGTCAGCAACAAATAGCCTAATCCAACAATTTGAAGGGGTGACCACATACTTTTGTGTATTTCTGATTTGATACTAACATATATGTATATATGTGTATATATATATATGTATATATATGTGGTAGATGTATTTACTATGAGCTGTGGACACTACATTTTTTGGGAGATGATGAAGATAGTGATGACACTTTCTCACAGTACTATTACCCATAGTAGAAGCACCCTATTTTGGTAACATAGTTGTATGATAACAGAATACTATACATCATCTAGTAACTAAATACAAGTCTGGACGGAAGGAAATGTTCTGGCTTTCCTTTGGCAGAATCCAATGTCAGTCACCTTTTTATATAAACCACAAGCACAAAGAATGACAGGCATGGGATTTCCATAATTCATCTGTCAAAATATGAACACTGGGACGTATTCATTCACACTGTAGCAAAACGTTTTAAAACGTTGTCCAACAGAAAATGTGTGATTTTATTATTGGACGAGTTAAAAAAAATGTTTTACTTCCATTTTGGACTGTTTTCTTTAAAATGTTCTGCCTAATGAACTTATCCCATATTTTGTAAAAATGTGATCATTGGATTCTGTTAAAGGGGCTACTCTCTACGGACTCCATGTTGATAAATATGAAGTAGAGGAACCCGGCTACGATCAGGAAGACCAGAAACTGGATCCAGAGAGGGACCAGTCTCCCAGAACTCTCTGTTTTTTCCTCCTTTACAACGACACCTCCAGACTTCACCACAGGCGTTGGTTTGGAGTAGGATGAGTATGATGGTGTGTTGTAGACATGGGGCCTGAAAACGGGGGGGGGTGTTAGTCTCACATGACTATATTCAGGTATGTGATCAGAACATAGAAAAGCAGTTTCCATGTACACTGAGTATACCAAACATTATGAACAACTTCCTAATATTAGGTTGTACCCCTCCCGTCAGAACAGCCTCAATTCGTCAGGGACATGGACTCTACAAGGTGTCAAAAGCTTTCCACCAGGATGCTGGTCCATGTTGACTGCAGTGGAGGCGGCTGAGAGGAGGACGGCTCATAATAATGGCTGGAACGGCGCAAATGGCATCAAATGCATGGAAACCATGTATTTGATATCATCCCACTTATTCTGCTCCAGCCATTACCGCGAGCCCGTCCTCCCGATTAAGGTGCCAACAACCTCCTGTGGTTGACTGCAATGCTTCCTCACAGTTGTGTCAAGTTGGCTGGATGTCCTTTGGGTGGTGGACCATTCTTGATACACACAGGAAACGGTTGAGTGTGGAAAAACAACCACAGCGTTGCAGTCCTGATAAACCGGTGCGCCTGGCACCTACTACCATACCCCGTTCAAGGGCACTTTAATATTTTGTCTTGACCCTTCACCCTCTGAATGATACACAATCCATGTCTCATTTAATCTCAAAGCTTAAAAATCCTTCTTTAACCCGTCTCCTCCCCTTCATCTACACTGATTGAAGTGGATTTAACAGGGGACATCAATAAAGGATGATAGATTGACTAGGTGAATGCTGTCATGGAAAGAGTGTCCTTAATGTTTTGCTCAGTGTATATACAGTGCCTTCAGAAAGTATTCACACCCCCTTGACTTTCCCCACATTTTCTTGTGTTACAGCCTGAATTTAAAATGGATTCCATTGAGATGTGTCACTGGCCTACACACAATACCACATGTGAGGGTGGAATGTTTTTTTATATATATATATATATATATATTTTTTTTTTTCCCCAAATAATAAAGGAGAAGCTGAAATATCTTTAGTCAATAAGTATTCAAGCCTAAATCAGTTCAGGAGTAAAAATGTGCTTAACAAGTCACATAAGCTGCATGGACTTACTATGTGCAGTAAGTGTTGAACATGATTTTTGAATGACTACCTCATCTCTGTACCCCACACATACAGATAAGTGTAAGGTCCCTCAGTCGAGAAGTGAATTTCAAAACACAGATTCAACCACAAAGACCAGGGAGGTTTTCCAATGCCTCACAGAGAAGGACACCTATTGCTAGATGGGTACACATTTTTTTTTTTAAAGCAGACATTGAATATCCCCTTTGAGCATGGTGAAGTTATTTATTACACTTTGGATGTATCAATACACCCAGTCACTACAAAGATACAGGCATCCTTCCTAACTCAGTTGCCGGAGAGGAAGGAAACCACAAAGGGATTTAACCATTAGACCAATGGTGACTTTAAAACAGAGTTTAATGGCTGTGATAGGAGAAAACTGAGGATAGATCAACAATACTAACCTAATTCACTGTGAAAAGAAGGAAGCCTGTACAGAATATAAAACTTTCCAAAACACATTGAGTACCATTCTCCATATTTTCAAGCATAGTGGTGGCTGCATCATATTATAGGTATGGTTGTAATCGTTAAGGATGGGGGAGTTTTTTACATTTTTATAAAAATGTTTACTGAATGGCGCTAAGTACAGGCAAAACTAGAGGACAACCTGGTTTCAGTTTGCTATCCACTGGGAGACTAATTCACCTTTTAGCAAGACAACCTGAATCAAGGCTAAATCTACACTGGAGTTGCTTACCAAGAAGAAAGTGAATATTCCTGAGTGGCCAAGTTACAGTTTTGACTTAAATCTGCTTAAAATCTTAAAATCTATGGCAAGACTTAAATGGTTGCCTAGCAATGATCAACAACTAATTTGACAGAGCTTAAAGAATTTTGAAAAGAATAATGGGAAAACATTGTACAATCAAGGTGTGCAAAGAGCTTAAGACTTACCCAGAAAGACTCACAGCTGTAATCGCTGCCACAGGTGATTCTAACATGTATTGACTCAGGGGTGTGAATACTTATGTAAATTAGATTTCTGTATTTAATTTAATACATTTGCAAAAATGGCTTAAAACGTGTTTACACTTTGTCATTATGGGGTATCGTGTGTGTATATGGGTGAGGAAAAAACAAAACAAATATTGAATCCATTTTGAATTCAGGCTGTAACACAACAATGTGGAATAAGTCGAGGGGTTTGAATACTTTCTGAAGGCACGGAATATGAATGGAGGATAAATGTCAGAAAAGTAGGAATCACACATCCCTGAACATTAGCATAGATGCAGTATCTGTTTGTCAAGTATTGCCAACTCCTATGGTTCTCGTCGGCATGACAACGACCATAGGACTTGGCATAGACAGCATTAAAAAAAACAACTGATCTGGGACCAAGCTATGAAAACATTATTATACATAATTAATTAGAAATCTTTCAAAACAAGAGACTCACTCATCAACGTATTGCCTTCCACTGCTGTACTCTGGTCTTGATCTCGAATAGAGTTTTCTGCAAAGGAGAGAGAAACAAGGGGATTCGTTTTTTATTGGTCCACTTTAAAATCAACTGACCATAAAAAAAAAAAACACTGGATAACAAAAAATCTGTAAACAAACGTACTCATCCACAAAGTCCATCTCACTATACTCTGGTCTTGACCTCATGTAGGGTTTTCCATCTCCTGAAGGTCCTTCGCTTATAACCTGCAAATATGAGAAACAGAATAAAATTGATGGTAAGACTGTTTGATTTTCCAGCTATAAGATGTGTTTATTTTTAATTTAACTAGGCAAGTCAGTTAAGAACAAATTCATATTTACAATGTAGAAGCAACTGTGAACTAATGAATCAACCCAAGGTTGGATACTTACTGGTGTCCGATAGGTAACGTAAGTGACTTCTTCCTCTGAAATGAAGAAAGAAAAACTGTCTCTGTGCCCTTGAGCAAGGCACTTAACCCTCATTGCTCATGTAAGTCACTGGATAAAAGCCTCTGCTAAACGACAAAAAATATAATTCCTGATTTCCACTTAGCTCAGTCTAAAGATAGTATATGTATACATAATGTAGCATTGTGTTATCATGCATGTATAACTTACGCTCTTCTCTGTAGAAGGTTTTGTCTGAGGATGGTTTTGTGACTTTCTTGTCTTTGGCCATGGCCTCTTTTAGCTTCTTTTCATACAGGGGTCTTGTAGTGTCTCCAAAAATGCAGAAATGTTAGACGTGGCTCAGTAATGCAATGAAACCATTGCTACATGACTATTATAATATCCTCAATACATTTGAGACTGTCTGGTCATAAACATAACGTTAGTCTATTTATTAGGCAGGCCTACACAGTAGGCTAGGAATTATTAGCTACAGTAGCTTGCTAAAACATTATTCAGCTATGGGCTGGGTAAGCTTAGCTAGCTATCGTTAACGTTAAAAAATGAAAGCATGACTTACCAACGATAGGCCCGTGCTTAATTCCATACTCGTCCAACAGTTCCCTGATTTCTTGGTCAGACTTACTTCTCAGTGTGGCCATACTGTCGCCTATATATTTTGCTCTTTGATTGCAACGGAAAATTACTCGTGTTGACTGGCTACATTAACTACAGTTTAATTTGCAAAAATCAACAATGTTCTGGCACCACCCACTTCCACACATTGCTACCATAGAAATATTATGAATAGAACGGACTTGGACCCTCTAACCACAAAGTTTCTAAAAACCCAGAGGGGTAACATCGCGAGACTTCCGGGGAACGCTTTTGAAAATGGAAACAAACAGTTTTTCATTTTCGTCAAACGAGATTTTAATCGAAGGAGTGCGTTTGAATTGACGGTTGGCACATGCGCAGTTCGGTGCGAGACGACCGTTAGACCCGACGACGTGTTTCTAACGCATGAGATTAGCTAGCTAACATCGGCTACAAGTGTCATCGGGGATTTATATTTGGATAAAATAAGAATGTAAATTGTTGATCTGTATTTTGAATTTTTTTAAAGAAATAGAAACAATCTATTTGGATAAGTAGTTTTGGCCCCTCTTCATACTGTACTGTCTTTGGTACTACCCTGGCAGTTTGACTGGTACACTCGCAATGGCTGCCTGTTATTGTGATGCGATAATTTCCATGGTAATGTAGAGTTGTTCATTTACATTATATTACCTGATGTGGCTCATGCAATAGAATGTACGTATTGTAATGTCAATTGAGTTGGATCAACAAATCCACAGCATAAGTAAGCATTTCACTGTTAGTCTACACCTGTTGTTTACAAAGCATGTGACAAATAAAATTAATTTGATTTATATTGATGGGTGCACTTCCTGCTTTTACTTCCTGCTTTGCTCCTATGGGTGGGTACACTCCCAATGACCACCAGTCCGCTCATTATACCGTCATTGACTTGAATGGCGGATGTCCGTTTGATTTATTCTATTTATATGATTGTTACAACGTTGCTTCAGGTTCCTCTTTAAAAAATCATTCACCCGTGACAGCAGCTTCTTAGGTATATCTTACGCTCTAGCAAAAGTCACATAGTACCAGAGAATTTAGACAATAAGGCTTATATTTGTGTGGAAAAGCCAAGCTTTCTGGTATCTGTGATGTAAAACAATATATAAAATGCTGAACCTTAAAGTTAAATAGGAATATAAATAGACCCCTTTTTATTATCCATCAAAACAGATGAAGACATTATGAAAATAAAAGTGACAGCAACTACAGTATAAGGAGAGAGTATTTTCCTTACAAGTAAGCATTTTCTACTTAGCTGCTGCTACTTTATTATGTAATTATTTTCAGGCATAGGCATATTGACAATACAGTACAGACGTTTGCAAAAACTGTATTTGGTCCAGATCACCAGTCCAAGTTCTTTAGGTCTGTTGTCCACCAGAATGTCAAAAGTCCAATCAATGTCAAAAGGGCCATCTTCAGCAGGAACTTCAGCACCCTCAGACACTACACAAACACAGTGTGTCAGAGGAATCCCATCAATTTCATGAAGCCCTTTTTTTACAGAAAGTTGTGGGGTAAAGACTTACCCAGTCTCTCTTGCTGTGTGTCCGAGTTATTTTGCTGAGATCTTGTAGTTCTCCTTGTGGCTTCTGACTCCCCTGAGTCTCAGGCTCACGCTGCTCCTGAAATAGACACACTGCATTGTCATGTGCTGCTGGTGGCTAAGCGAGAGAGAGAGAGAGAGAGAGAGAGAGAGAGAGAGCTCTCACTTCAAGCCTTGCTGTAGAATCCAGGTCCTCATCTCCGTCAGATGCGCCGTCGACCAAATCCGTGTCACTGCTGCTAAGAACGCAGTAGACAGACAGTAATATAGGAAATTATTTCACTTATCTATCTACCACAGTGACAGTACAAATGACATGTCTTGTGCAAGTAGAAATAAGCATTTCCTGGTTGGCGGGTGTCTTGAGTAATTTTATGTAGGCAATTTCTCTTACCTGTCTGTATATTCAATGACTTGAGGCAGGGGATCCATGCAGAACTGAACTCTAGGCTTCCTCCTTGAAAAAGCACCTTCTGTTTCCATGGCCTCCTCCTCTTCGTCATTATAAAACTTGTAGAATGCCTCGATTCTCACTCTCTCTTGTTTCCAACTCCTCTCCTCCTCTTCTTCATCATCTGCAAATTGTTCCTCTCCGACTGTGATTCCGCTCCCCTCGTACTGGTAATCTAGAATGAAACCACTCCTGTCCACGTTATTATCCCCTGTGTCCCAGTTTATATTGGTGTGAAGGTGGTTCTCCAACTTTCCTTCTAGCTCCGGCGGGATTTCTCGAAGATACTCCTCTTTACCCCAAATCCAAGTCTCCCCTTTGTCCTTTCTTAGTTCAGTCTCCAATGTACAAAATTCTCCCGGAAAATGATCCTCAGAGTCAGATGATGACATGTTGCCTGGACTCCTCTTACCCCTGTCACACCTGGTTACGTCTGCTGTACTGAGTCCAGCCTCACTGTGAAGGGTAAAAGTGGGGACAGAGATGGTGTCTGAAAGATGCAGGTCGGCAACACTCTGCTTGGAGATGTTCTCCTCTCCACCCTCCCAGTCAGGTAGAGGTAAAACATCAGATCTGCAGTCTCTCTGAGGAAGACCCTGGTATCTTGGCAGGGCTGGGTGTTCTTCATTATCCTTCTCATCATCACTGGAGCCATCACTGGAGCTATCAGTGGAGCTATCACTGGAACTATCACTGGAGCTATCAGCTTCAAGATTGTCTTCAATAATCTTGCTCATGCTAATGTCAATATTGATATTACACATTGCACAATCTGCAAAATCTTGTTTGCCTTCTACGCTCAGAGAGATAGCAGGTCTCACATCAACCTTTTCATCTTCCTCTCCCTGTACATGGCTATCCTTCTGCTCGGTTATCTCTCTCTCTGGGTCGACATTCTCGTCTATCTTTAAATGACCCTCAGAGGGACTAGACAGTGTGCTCCCATTTTTGTTTCGCTCTCTCCCTTTCCCTCCATCCTTGTCGTATTCACTTGGAAAGAAGTCAGAGGGGTAATCTGCAAAGCTTTCACCTGCCTCTTGGTGGTCATCCCCTAGGAAGTCCTTAATTTTCGCCTCATGCGGGTGTTCCACAAAGGTATTGACCATAATAGATTGCAGATTCTGTGTTGCTGCGGGATCCGGACAATCAGAAACAATCTCTGGAGCTCCAGGTTCCTCTTGCTCTTCTTCCTCTTCATTCTCCTGGGGAAAATGTGGGGAGAGTAAGTTCACTCCTTTCTTTCCCTCTTCTCTCTGGTTTTCAGGGATAGAGCTTGTCAGGACCTCCAGGTCTGAATCAGATGATTTCTCTTGGTTTTCTTCAGCTGCCGGTCTCTCCTCTTCTTCAATCCCTTCACTTATATGTGCTGTGATCTCCATGGTGACATCTTCAGTAACACCCTCAAAACAACTCACATCGCTGTTCTCGTAAGTACCTTGCTCTATGTTTCTGATGTTGGGGTTTTCCCTCTCCTCTTGGGCAAAAGGTTGTCCTGTAGTTACGATATTTTCTATATTCTCTTCGTCGCAGTGAACAACCACAGACCTACCCCCTGGGGAGCCAATGTTCTCTATTCCTGTGTCCTCTTCTTCTCCTGAGGTGATCTCCTCTTCATCTTCCTCCTCCTCTTCCTTGCCCTCCTCTTCCTCCTCCTCTTCCTTGCCCTCCTCCTCCTCTTCCTCCTCCTTGCCCTCCTCTTCCTCCTCCTTGCCCTCCTCCTCCTCTTCTTCTTCCTCCTTGCCCTCCTCTTCCTCCTCCTCCCACTTCTCCTCATCATCAATATGTTGTGTATCCTCTTCAGTCAAACTCACATCATATGTCTTCACTGAGATAGGGTCAGGTACAGTTCCAGTTTCTCCACCAGGCTCTTCCTCTTCCTGTCCTTCATCCACATCTTCCTCTTCCTCTCTCAGCACTGGTAATCTTCCAGAGGACATTTCTGTCTTGGCTTCGTCAAAATCAAGAGGCTCAAAGTCGAACCCTCCTTCAGGGAAAGATGGGAGGGATGTGTCTGCAACAACATCAACATGGCGAATAATGACAGAAAACCCAAGCAATAATATATTTCTTGTAACTTTCAGGAAATGATTGTACTAAATGTCAGTGAAGTTGCAGTGCTCTAGCTTCAACCTGCATAATGCTTACCTGAAAATGCATCCGTTAACAAATCAGCAAAGTTCTGTTCCATCTTCCCTAGGTAATAGGTAAAGTCAAACTATATGTCATAAGATTTCTGTGCCTTTTAAGTTAGTCAATTTACCAAGAGACACGTTTCGGCAACATTTGAAAGCATCTTTTACAATAAAATTCTTCTGATTTCTGACAGGAAGTGTGTTAGGTTTCTCGTCTGTTATTGCTTCAACTAGCTTCCTGTCAGAATAGGGGATGCAGAAATATATCAAAACACATCGACAAGTAGTGACAGTCAGGACAAAGAGAACAACAAAATAATTTAAAAAAATATGCAAATTGAAATGACACAAAACCCAATTCTGTTAAAGGCTTTGGTTGTTCATAAATAAAGTCACATAGGAAGATGTTGATGTACTCACCGTAGATTTAGCACATAAGCCGTGCTGTGGTTTTACTTTCTGATGTCTAACACAAGACCCAGCCCTCCCTCCCTCAGAGATGTAGGCTACCACTTCCACCCTGCCTGTGTCTGGCTCTATCAAATTAAGCATCGTCTGTATAGGACAGGCCCTAATTTATACTGAACAAAAATATAAACGCAACATGTAATGTGTTGATCCGATGTTTCGTGAGCTTAAATAAAACATCCCAGAAATGTTCCATGCACACAAAAAGCTTATTTCTCAGAAATTTGTTTACATCACTGTTAGTGAGCATTTCTCCTTTACTAAAATAATCTATGCACCTGACAGCATGATCATTACACAGGTGCACCTTGTGTTGGGGACAATAAAAGGCCACTCTAAAAATGTGCAGTTTTGTCACACAACACAATGTCAAAGATGTCTCAAGTTTTGAGGAAGTGTGCAATTGCATTGTTGACTGTAGGAATGTCCACCAGAACTGTTAACTGAGAATTGAGTGTTCATTTCTCTACCATAAACCAGCCCAGGACCTCCACATCCGGCTTCTTTACATGCGGGATCTTCTGAGACCAGCCACTAGGACAGCTGATGAAACCGAGGAGTATTTCTGTCTGTAATAAAGCCCTTTTGTGGGGAAAAACTCATTCTGATTGGCTGGGCCTGGCACCCCAGTGGGTGGGCCTATGCCCTCCCAGGCCCACCCACGGCTGCGCCCCTGCACAGTCATGTGAAATCCATAGATACGGGCCTAATGAATTTATTTAAATTGACTGATTTCCTTATGTTAGTCTGAGTTAGAGATTAATCCAAAGTAGAATTCATTCTACATCACAATATTTAGATATCCAATATATTACATTTATTAGTCTCTGTGCAGACAAAGACATAGTTTGTTTATTTTCCTTAATAATATATACAGTTTGGTACAGTATAAATTCCAACAAAAATCACTCTTAATTTTTTTTCTAAACTCCTACATAATTGAATTTAAGTACCTAAAATAAATTGAAATAAATAAATACAACTGAAATAATTGGGAGTAAAAACATGATTGCAATGGTTGTTGGTAATGTTGATGGCGCAGTGGGGGCTAAAGTTCATGGCGCAGGAGATAGCGATGGATGGGCTTCAGGTCAACTTCTACTGGGAAGTGGTCGCTGACTTCCAAGGCCTAAATGTAAACAAACACATAATCAAAATCGGTCAATCAAAAAAAAGAATACAGGTTAATTTAAACTTATATTATACATATCAACTGATTTAAAATGTCTGAGAAGTTAAGTTACCTCTTCTTCAGTAAGGTGGAACTCCTCTTTAAAGTTGAAGGGTTTAGCTGAATCTGGAACTATCCCAGAGATCATCTCTCTGCCATGAATAACTATCCTGGAGTATGACGTATAGAGAGAGGGAGACATATCATGATTACAGCAAGAAGAAGCTTCACCCACAGATAAACATACAAAACACATGTACCAGCACACATCCAAGTCTTCTACAATGATTCTATTGTATGGGTCACTGACCTGTCGTAAGCGCAGTGTGTCTTCTGCCGAACGGTTGTATCCTGTTCATCTCCAATCAGCCAGCGGAACTTGGGGTCGCTTCTCAAACGCACAGCTCTAAAGCCCTTGATGGTGATGTAGCTGCAGGCTGCGTTCAGGTCCCCTAAGATCACCACATTCTAGAGGAAGATGACCCGGATGACCCGTATCAAACAAATAAACACATAATAGTTAGTTAATATCAAGAGAAAGAGGAAGGAATAAGATGCTAGAAATATGGGGAGCTTCTAGTAAATGTTATCTGACATCAATGATTTAAACCAACTAACCTCAGTCTTCCACTTCTTGCAGATCCCATTGAAAACAGTGTAGAGTTCATCGATCTCTTTCATTGCCGTTTTGGGACAGGTGTGTTGGCCCACCAAGACAAAATCCTTCACCACTGCAGGAGAGATTTAAAAGAAATTCCTCTTATATCATTTATCATTTTGGGAGTTTGATAGGAGTATCTTAGCCTTGTCCCAGATCCCTTGTCCCAGATCTATTTCTGACAGTGTTGTTGAGTCTGGTCTCGAGACCACATGTTGAGTGTCATGATCTTGTCTCGGTGTCGGATACATTTTTACTCAGTTTTGACTCGGTCTCGGACAGTGAGGACTTATCATTTCCTCCCAAGACCAGCGGAATATTTGTATTTGTATTTATTATGGATCCCCATTACATTACATTTCACAACAGATTTCGCAACACATTAAGTGTGTTCCCTCAGGCCACTACTCTACTACTACATATCTACAACACAAAATCCATGTGTACATGTTGTATAGTGCATATGTTATCATGTGAATGTGTGTGTGTGTGTGTGTGTGTGTGTCTCTTCACAGTCTGCAGATTTTTTATCTGTTTTTTTATTTATTTTTTATCTAATTTTACTGCTTGCACGAGTTATTTGATGTGGAATAGATTTACATGTAGTCATGTCTCTATGTAGTACTGTGTGCTTCCCATAGTCTGTTCTGGACTTGGAAGAGACCTTTGGTGGCATGTCTTGTGGGGTATGCATGGGTGTCTGAGCTTTGTGCTAGTAGTCTAAACAGACAGCTCTGTGCATTCAACATGTCAATACCTCTAACAAAAACAAGTAGTGATGAAGTCAATCCCTCCTCTACTTTGAGCCAGAAGAGATTGACATGCATGTTATTAATGTTAGCTCTCGGTGTATATTTTAAGGGCCCGCTGTGCTGCCATGTTCAGGGCCAATTGTAATTTTCCAAAGTCCTCTTTGTGGCACCTGACCACACGACTGAACAGTAGTCCAGGTGTGACAAAACAGCGCTTTATTATGGAAAGACCCCAGCTTAGCTACTGTTGCATCAATAGGTTTTGACCATGACAGTTGACCTCAACTTCCACATTATTCATTACAAGATTTAGGGTTTAGTGAATCATTTGTCCCAAATACAATGCTTTAAGTTTTTGAAATATTGAGGACTAACTTATTTCTTGCCACCCATTCTGAATCTGACTGCAGCTCTTTGTTAAGTGTTGCAGTGATTTCACTTGCTGTGGTAGCTGACGTGTTTAGTGTTGAGTCATCAGCATTAAGAAAATGCTAAAAAGCATGCATAAAGGTTAAAAACATACATAGACACTTAACTCAGAGCCAGTGGCATGTCATTAGTAAAGACTGAAAAAAAAGTAAAAGGGGCCTAAACAGCTGCCCTGGGGTATGCCTGACTCTACTTGGATTATGTTGGCGAGGCTTCCATTAAAGAACACCCTCTGTGTTCTGTTAGACGGGTAACTCTCAATTGACAGTATAGCAGGGGATGTAAAGCCATAACACATCAGTTTTTCCAGCAGCAGATTATAATCAATAATGTCAAAAGCTGCACTGAAGTCTGACAAAACAGCTCCCACAATCTTTTTATTATCAATTTCTCTCAAATTTCTCTCCTTCCCTATAAGCATGCTGAAAACCTGTTGTTAATTTGTTTACTGTGAAATATCTGGTCAAACACCATTTTCCCTAAAAGTTTACTAAGGGTTGGTAACAGGCTGATTGTGTCACACCCTGATCTGTTTCACCTGTCTTGTGCTTGTCTCCACCCACCACCAGGTTTCTCCCACCTTCCTCCATTATCCCCTGTGTACTTATACCTGCATTTTCTGTTGGTTTGTTGCCAGTTCATCTTGTCAAGTCTTACCAGCGTGTTTTCCCGTTTTCCAGTATCTCTAGTTTCTGTTTTCTAGTCGTCCCAGTTCTGCCCTGAGCCTGCAGGCCGTTCTGTCCCATATTGACGCTGCCTTGGATTACTGACCCTTGACCTGCTGTTTGCCTGTCCCCTGTTTTGTAATAAACATCTGAGATTCAAACGGTCTGCTTCCTGTGTCTGCATCTGGGTCTTATCCTGAGTCGTGTTAGATTGTTCGGCTGTTTGAGCCAGTAAAGTCTGCTTTTCTATTCTTGGGTAGTGGAATGACTTTTACTTCCCTCCAGGCCTGAGGGTACACACTTTCTAGTAGGCTTAGATTGAAGAGATGGCTAGTAGGAGTGGCAATATTATCTGCCATCATCCTCAATATCATCCTCAATATTGTCCACTATCATCCTCAATATCGTCCACTATCATCCTCAATATCATCCACTATCATCCCCAATATCGTCCACTATCATCCTCAATATCATCCACAATATCATCCACTATCATCCTCAATATCATCCACTATCATCCTCAATATCATCCACTATCATCCTCAGTAATTTTTCATCCAAGTTGTAAGACCCAGGTGGCTTGTCATTGTTGATAGACAATTTTTTCACATCTTACACACTCACTTCACGAATTGCAAAATTACGTTTTTTTCCCCATAATTTGGTGAGTAATGCTTAGATATGAAGGTTCAGAATTTGTGGCTGTCATGTTATGTGCTGTGATGCCATGTCTAAATTTGCTAATCTTGCCAATAAAAAAAATAATTAAAGTAGTTGGCAATATCAGTGGGTTTTGTGACAAATGAGCCATCTGATTCAATGAATGATGGAGCCGAGTTCGCCTTTTTGCCCAAAGTTTAATTTAAGGTGCTCCAAAGCTTTTTACATCATTCTTTATATCATGTATCTTGTTTTATGGTACAGTTTTATTCTTGTTGTTGTTGGGTTTAGTCACATGATTTTCTCAATTTACAGTACATTTGCCAAACGGTTGTGCAGCCAGATTTATTTGCCATTCCCTTTGCCTCATCCCTCTCAACCATACAATTTTTCAATTCCTCATTAATCCTCAGTGATTTAACTGTTTTTACAGTCATTTTCTTAATGGGTGAATGTTTAGCGTTAGTTCAGCGTCTGGTTGCTCCTCATTATACACCACAGATCTTCAACATAGGAGTCACTGCAAAACGTATTGTATGACCTCTTATACACTATATTAGGCCCAGCCTTTGGGAACTTTGGTTTTCCTAGATGTGGCTACTGTATTGTGATCACTACAAGCAATGGATCTGGATACGGCTTTCGAGCACCTTTCTATAGCATTAGTAAAGATGTGATCAATACATGTTGATGATTTCATTCCTGTGCTGTTTGTAAATGTCCTGGTAGGTTAACTGATAACCTGAACTAGGTTACAGGCACTGGTTACAGTTTGAAACTTTTTCCTGAGTGGGCAGCTTGATGAAAGCCAGTCAATATTCAGGTCACCCAGAAAATGTACCTCTCTGTTGATGTCACAAATTATCAAGGATTTCTCACAAACTCAGAAAAAAAAAGAAACACCCTTTTTCAGGACACCGTCTTTCAAAGATAATTCGTAAAAATCTAAATAACTTCACAGATCTTCATTGTAAAGGGTTTAAACACTGTTTCCCATGCTTGTTCAATGAACCCTAAACAATTAATGAACATGCAGTGCTCAGACTGTCCGCAATAGGCTGAGAGTGGCTGGACTGAGGGCTTGTAGGCAGGTCCTCACCAACAATGTCGCCTATGGGCACAAACCCACCGTCGCAGGACCAGACAGGGCTCACAAAAAGTGCTCTTCACTGACGAGTCGCGGATTTGTCTCACCAGGGATGATGGTCGGATTCACGTTTATCGTCAAAGGAATAAGGGTTACACCGAGGCCTGTAGTCTGGAGCGGGATCGATTTGGAGGTGGAGGGTCCGTCATGGTATGGGGCGGTGTGTCACAGCATCATCGGACTGAGCTTGTTGTCATTGCAGGCAATCTCAATGCTGTGCGTTACAGGGAAGACATCCTCCTCCCTCATGTGGTACCCTTCCTGCAGGCTCATCCTGACATGACCCTCCAGCATGACAATGCCACCAGCCATACTGCTCTTTCTGTGCGTGATTTCCTGCAAGAGAGGAATGTCAGTGTTCTGCCATGGCCAGCGAAGAGCCCAGATCTCAATCCCATTGAGCACGTCTGGGACCTGTTGGATCGGAGGGTGAGGGCTATGGCCATTCCCCACAGAAATGTCTGAGAACTTGCAGGTGCCTTGGTGGAAGAGTGGGGTAACATCTCACAGCAAGAACTGGCAAATCTGTTGCAGTCCATGAGGAGGAGATGCACTGCAGTACTTAACAGTATAACTCAGGTTCATAGGCGCAAGATTACTGCATACAATATCTGTAGTATTAACAGAGGTATTCAGGGGAGTGGGGGGACATAAAGAGGGGACATAAATTAGAGGGGACATAAATTAGGTTGCTTACATTATTGCCAACGACCGCTTCGCACATAAAAACAATTTGTGCGGTTGAATAAAATACGCGAAAGTCAAATGGGTTTCCATCGCCTTGTCCCAACTGATGTTGCGTTATATAGCGAATGTGGCCACTCTAGTCTTGGCACTTTGGCTCTAGTCAACAGCTCGCAGATTATTACAACTTTCTTAAATATTTTTTTTACTTTTAACTAGGCAAGTCAGTTAAGAATAAAATTCTTATATTACAATTACGTCCCCCGGCCAAACCCAGACAGCAGCACTATGACAACTCAGCGACACAATGGTAGGGATCATCTCAGCAGGGTTTTGGTTCACTGGTAAGTCATTGTCTCAACGCAGCCTTGAAATGCGCGGACAGGGTCCAGGAGCCAAGATGACTTGGATGGACTCCCATCATTTCTGTAGAACACGTTCTGTTTCCAGAAGGTGTTATTTATAGAAGGTCAACAACGCTACAGTAGACTTAGTAATGCCAGTATTTCACAGCAACGGCACATGTTATTGGGCAATAATTGGCCCCTTCAAAACAATAACTAATCTTTCAGACCTAGAATCAGTTCTTTAAAATCAATTTTCAGCAGTTCTGAGCTATACCCCTCCTAATGTCGTTTGACCCCAACATGGACTACGACAGCGTCAGCCCGCCAGTGTCAGCCCCCAGCAGCTGTCGTAGAATGGTAGGAAGCAGCCTTGTAATGACCTGTACTCAAGCTCCAGGATAGTATAGGGTTCCCCCCACCCACCCCCTGGAACTGAGATGTTTCTCACCATAGAGCTGCAGGTGACAGCTGGTGAAGTAGAAGGAGTAAAAAAAACTCATACAGTAATTATCAGCTTTCATTCAGTCAACGCATAAAACTGCTTCACCAGGCCAAATATATATGTTTTTTTATGTAACTAGGCAAGTCAGTTAAGAACAAATTCTTATTTACAATGAAGGCCTACCCCAGCTAAACCCTCCCCTGACGATGCTGGGCCAATTGTGCGCTGCTCTATGGGACTCCCGATCGATCACAGCCGGTTGTAATACAGCCCGGGATCAAACCAGGGTCTGTAGTGACGCCTCTAGCACTGAGATGCAGTGCCTTGGACCGCTGCGCCATTCGGGAGCCCAATATAGACACATTCATGAAACAATATCTTAACGCCTATTGAAAGCTGGGCCTCCTACTTTACTCATAACATTACTGTTCTTTACTTTAATTGAAAAATATCCTCAAAACTTTGTCTCTCTCGCTGGTAGCTCAGCGGAGTTGAGTGGTTGGAAATACAGCTCATCACTCACGCGCACCGCTCCATGTCCTTTACTACGGCTCTGTTAAAAACTGCTCCATACTAAAAAGAAATCCCGTTACAATTTCGTTCCATTAATTTAAAATCACAATTTAACCAGCACCCATCTATTTTTGTGACTACCTGGATCTACCATTTGGTATTTAAGTATTGACACTAAACCATATGGATTTAAAATTATTTGAATAGACATGAAAAGGTGAATGTAAGAAGCGTACACCATTTCAAATAGGCTACATGTCATTTTAAACAGCATATAAACTCCTGTTCTACCAGTCACATTCGGTTAAAGGTCCCCAAAGCGCACACACATCTCTGGGTCGCTCCTCTTTTCAGTTCGCTGCAGCTAGCAACGGGAACAAGCTGCAACAAACACTCAAACTGTACAGTTTTATCTCAATCTCTTCATTCTGTGACTCACTCATGGATACTCTTACTGACAGTTGTGGTTGCTTCGCGTGATGTATTGTTGTCTCTATCTTCTTACTCTTTGTGCTGTTGTCTGTACCATGTTTTGTGCTTCTACCAAGTTGTGCTGCTACCGTGTTGTTGTCATGTTGTGTTGCTAACATGCTGTGTTGTCATATGTTGCTGCCATGCAGGTCTCTCTTTATGTAGTGTTGTGGTGTCTCTCTTATCGTGATGTGTGTTTTGTCCTATATTTTTATTAGATTTTTAATTTTTAATCCCAGCCCCGTCACCGCAGGATGCCAATTACCTTCTGGTAGGCCGTCATTGTAAATACGAATGTGTTCTTAACTGGCTTGCCTAGTTAAATAAAGGATACATTAAATAAACACTCTAGATAGGTCAGGAGCCAGACAGGGAGCCTAAGAAGGAACGGAAATGAATTATTAAGGCTATATTATTTCAATGAGTTCAAGGCTATAGCCTACAAATGAATACATTGTGAAGTATTTGCGAACACGACATAATCGGCTGGTGGAGACATAAAGCGCGCAGCATTTAAACAACATTTCGTTGTATTAAATAATTATAGTCTATACATTGCGCATATAGGCTGTGACTTACTTAGAATTAAATAGCCTACAAATTAAACCAAAAATGACTTATTATTGCCTTTTGAATTCATCTTATTTTTTAAAATTCATTTTTAAAATTCAAAAGGCACTCGCACATCTGAGCAATTTTTTTTGCAGGTGCATGGTAAAGAGGAGAACAAGATGAAGGAAAAAAGAAACCGCACACTGCTCTTGATAGTATCAGGCTCTTTTACGCCCTCTTCCAAATGGTAGCTTTAAATGCAGAGGATGCGCAGTGCAACAATATGATGAAGTGTGAATATGTCTGCCACCCACATACAGGAAAACGGTTCCAAATAAATGACATTATTACGTGTTCCACCACCCATGTTATTTACATTATTAAATGTCCATGTGGGCTCTGCTATGTAGGTAAAAACCTCTTGTTCTCTCAAACAGAGAATCAGTGAACATAAAAGTTAAACCAGGAGAAAGGACAGGGATTATTCAGTCGCAGTACATTTTAATGACCTGAAGCATGACATTTCCACCTTTAGATTTTGTGGCATTGAGAAAGTTAAGATATCAGACAGGCGAGGTGATATTAATAATACCCTGAGTAAAAGATAACGTTTTGAGATTTTCACCCTCCAGACATTATTTTCTAAAGGACTTAATGCTGAAATGCCTATGTATGTTATGTTGTGAATTTGAACATGAATTTTGCCCCTATTTAAGATTACCCTGATGTTTTTCGTACGATGTACCCAATGATTAATGAAAACTTGCTCGGTAGGTCTATGTCCTCATTGTGGTTTTACAGACGTGTTTAATACATCGTATTTACACACTTTATTTGAATATTTATAAAATGCATATTGTTATATTTGGTAGCACTTATTTGTTTTTCCTTCGCCTGCAACCCCATTCGACGCGTGGAACGGATGTGGGTGGGGCTAGGTCTACTTGAGGGTGCTAATTTAAAAATAAACTCACAAAAGCTCTGACTGAGGCCGATACGTACGCTTATTAAATATCAGTTATACTATCAAGAACAGTGTGCGGTTTCTTTTTTCCTTCATCTTGAATTCATTTTTAGAAACACGAGTTTGGCCAGTCTGTGACTTCCGGCTCATGCGATGGTGCAAGGAGAACAGGTGTTGTGCTGAAAATCTCCCCCCCCTGCCAGAATCCGCTCCTTGGCGATCTTCCTTGCTGCGACTTGCTTGCTAGTTGAGATTTCTGCTATTCACTCCGTTGTCAGTTTAGCCTCCATTTCACTGATCTTAGTAGCATAAAGCATTTGTGTCTGCAGTTTTCGGTTTGGATATTTGTTTCAAGTGTATATGGCGGTTCTAGCTTGTATGGCGCCCTTGCCTGCCAACATTTTACTCTCTCTGTTTAATATAACACCCATACATTCATTATTAATTTCCGATGCCTACGTTTGTTCTATAGAAAGTATTTGACTCTGTGTGCCACAGAAAGTATTGGACTCTAGCCACAAAATAGAAGGGGGGAATTCCAGCAGGGGGGAGATTTTCGGCACAACACCGGCCAGCAGCGGAGAATTTCCTCTACACACTTGCAGATACACTAGGGATGCGAAACACCCCCCTTGGCCACTCCTGCCAGGCTGGGCAGATCAAATGGAAAGCTCCTTGAACGTGGGAATATGCCAGGCCTATTGTTTCAAAACCAATTATGGCCTATTGTATAGATAATAACGAAAATGAACGAGAAGTTTAAGAGATCAGATTTTTAGCTTATAAACACCTCTCTACAATAACACACGTAGTTATCTACCCACCTCATTCCTTTATTCCAGCATACTTTTGAGACGTCTTTTCAGATTCCACAATGATTTAGTTGTGGATGTTTCATGTAGCCAGCATGTAACAACTGTCATTTCCCACGGATAGAACAACAGCATCCGGTCTGTAATCTAACAGTTTAGCACCATACCAGCAGGTGGCATCCAAGCCTTAAACATACCAGTGGACACTACATCACCACAGTCCTTCTCTTGCTCTTGGACCTCATCTTTCACCTTGATTTAGCACGTGTTAAAAATAAAAATAAAGTTTCTTTAGCGAACTCTATGAGAGTAGCTAAAGCAAGGGCCTATCATCAGCTCACAATTAGACTACAATTGCATGCTGGGGCAGGCATGCCCTGAGCTCCTGAGGTAAGCGCTACTGGAGTGGGCTCCAGTCAAATTGGGCACTCTCTGCTCCTCGCTCTGCTCCAGCTCATCTGGCTGGTAGGAAAGAGTGGGGGGGGATTGTTTGAATGTTGCTCACTCACTATTAATAAGGAGAGACACAGCCCCCATAGTCCAACAACACAGTCCCCATAGTCCAACAACACAGTCCCCATAGTCCAACAACACAGTCCCAAAAGTCCAACAACGCAGTCCCCATAGTCCAACAACACAGTCCCCATAGTCCAATAACACAGTCCCCATAGTCCAACAACAAAGTCCCCATAGTCCAACAACAGTCCCTAAATCCAGATTAAATTAAAGAAAGCTACAATATTGTTACGCCCTGATCTGTTTTCACCTGTCCTTGTGATTGTCTCCACCCACTCCAGGTGTCACTGATTTTTCCCCAGTGTATTTATCCCTGTGTTTCCTGTCTCTCTGTGCCAGTTCATCTTGTATGTTTTTCCAAGTCAACCAGCATTTTTGCTATTCTCCTTTTTCTAGCCCTCCCGGTTTTAACCCGTGCCTGTTTCTGGATTCTGCACCCGCCTGCCGGACCATTCTGCCTGCCTTGACCACGAGCCTGTCTGCCACTCTGTACCTCCTGGATTCTGATCTGGTTTTGACCTATTTTCCTGTCCACGACCATTCTCTTGCCTATTCCTTTTTGGATTAATAAACATTGTAAGACTCCAACCATCCGCCTCCTGTGTCTCCATCTGGGTTTCACCTTGTGTCGTGATACAATATTACATAGAGCCATTATTGCATGGAACTCCCGTCCATCTCATATGGCTTAAATTAACAGCAAACCTGGTTTCAAAAAACAGATAAAGCAACACCTCATGGCACAACGCCTCTCCCCTATTTGACCTCGATAGTCTGTATGTATGTTTTGATATGTCTTTTTAAACTGATGTAGTTCTGTCCTTAAGCTGTTGTTGTCTATTAACATTCTGTATTATGTCTTATTTCATGTTCTGTGTTGGACCCCAGGAAGCTGTGGCTTTTTGTTGCAGCAGCTAATGGGGATCCTAATAAAATACCCAAAGCAACAACCACAACCACACTGTTCACACAACCCTATGGTAGCCTAACACCATCACTATCACACTATCAGCAGCTAATGGGGATCCTAATAAAATACCCAAAGCAACAACCACAACCACACTGTTCACACAACCCTATGGTAGCCTAACACCATCACTATCACACTATCAGCAGCTAATGGGGATCCTAATAAAATACCCAAAGCAACAACCACAACCACACTGTTCACACAACCCTATGGTAGCCTAACACCATCACTATCACACTATCAGCAGCTAATGGGGATCCTAATAAAATACCCAAAGCAACAACCACAACCACACTGTTCACACAACCCTATGGTAGCCTAACACCATCACTATCACACTATCAGCAGCTAATGGGGATCCTAATAAAATACCCAAAGCAACAACCACAACCACACTGTTCACACAACCCTATGGTAGCCTAACACCATCACTATCACACTATCACCAAAAGCGACAAGTGTGACACGTCCAAGGATGTGTGTAACGGGCTCGTGATACTGTAAAGACAGCGCCCATAATACCATCGCACTCCATATAGGAGTGCACTTTTTGTAAAACACATCAGACCGATATAATTGTTTTTATTTAACTAGGGAAATCAGTTCAGAACTAAATTATTTTCACCATTCTGTATGTCTGAAGAATCCATATGTTCTTCTGAAATATGAACTTGGAAATCCTGGACTTGTTGAAATCTTATTATTGTGTCGATTTGACAAAATTACATTCATGATCTTGAGTTGAACTCACATTTTTCCGTTCAAGGTGTCTAGGTCTTGAATCGGTCTCGCCCCCCTCCGGTCTAGGTCTTGAATTGCTCTCGCCCCCTCCGGTCTAGGTCTTGAATCGCTCTCGCCCCCTCCGGTCTAGGTCTTGAATCAGTCTCGCCCCGTCTGGTTTAGGTCTTGAATCGGTCTCGCCCCCTCTGGTTTAGGTCTTGAATCGGTCTCGCCCCCTCCGGTCTAGGTCTTGAATCGGTCTCGCCCCCTCCGGTCTAGATCTTGAATCGGTCTCGCCCCCATCCGGTCTAGGTCTTGAATCGGTCTCGCCCCCATCCGGTCTAGGTCTTGAATCGGTCTCGCCCCCATCCGGTCTAGGTCTTGAATCGCTCTCGCCCCCCTCCGGTCTAGGTCTTGAATCGGTCTCGCCCCCTCCGGTCTAGGTCTTGAATCGGTCTCGCCCCCTCCGGTCTAGATGTTGAATCGGTCTCGCCCCCATCCGGTCTAGGTCTTGAATCGGTCTCGCCCCCTCCGGTCTAGATCTTGAATCGGTCTCGCCCCCATCCGGTCTAGGTCTTGAATCGGTCTCGGCCCCTTCCGGTCTAGATCTTGAATCGGTCTCGCCCCATCCGGTCTAGGTCTTGAATCGGTCTCGCCCCCATCCGGTCTAGATCTTGAATCGGTCTCGCCCCCATCCGGTCTAGGTCTTGAATCGGTCTCGCCCCCTCCGGTCTAGATCTTGAATCGGTCTTGCCCCCATCCGGTCTAGGTCTTCAATCGGTCTCGCCCCCATCCGGTCTAGGTCTTGAATCGGTCTCGCCGCCCTCCGGTCTAGGTCTTGAATCGGTCTCGCCCCCTCCGGTCTAGGTCTTGAATCGCTCTCGCCCCCTCCGGTCTAGGTCTTGAATCGGTCTCGCCCCCTCCGGTCTAGGTCTTGAATCAGTCTCGCCCCCTCCTGTTTAGGTCTTGAATCGCTCTCGCCCCCTCCGGTCTAGGTCTTGAATCGGTCTCGCCCCCTCCGGTCTAGGTCTTGAATCGGTCTCGCCCCCTCCGGTCTAGATCTTGAATCGGTCTCGCCCCCATCCGGTCTAGGTCTTGAATCGGTCTCGTCCCCCTCCGGTCTAGGTCTTGAATCGGTCTCGCCCCTCTCCGGTCTAGGTCTTGAATCGGTCTCGCCCCCTCCGGTCTAGGTCTTGAATCGGTCTCGCCCCCTCCGGTCTAGGTCTTGAATTGGTCTCGACCCCTCTGGTTTAGGTCTTGGATCGGTCTCACCCCCTCTGGTTTAGGTCTTGAATCGGTCCCCCGGTCTAGGTCTAGAATCGGTCTCGCCCCCCCTCCGGTCTAGGTCTTGAATCAGTCTCGCCCCCTCCGGTCTAGGTCTTGAATAGGTCTCGCCCCTTCCGGTCTAGATCTTGAATCGGTCTCGCCCCCATCCGGTCTAGGTCTTGAATCGGTCTCGCCGCCCTCCGGTCTAGGTCTTGAATCGGTCTCTCCCCCTCCGGTCTAGGTCTTGAATCGGTCTCGCCCCCTCCGGTCTAGATCTTGAATCGGTCTCGCCCCCATCCGGTCTAGGTCTTGAATCGGTCTCGCCCCCATCCGGTCTAGGTCTTGAATCGGTCTCGCCCCCTCCGGTCTAGGTCTTGAATCGGTCTCGCCCCCTCCGGTCTAGGTCTTGAATTGGTCTCGCCCCCTCTGGTTTAGGTCTTGGATCGGTCTCACCCCCTCTGGTTTAGGTCTTGAATCGCTCCCCCGGTCTAGGTCTAGAATCGGTCTCGCCCCCTCCAGTCTAGGTCTTGAATTGGTCTCGCCCCCTCTGGTTTAGGTCTTGAATCGGTCTCGCCCCCTCCGGTTTAGGTCTTGAATCGGTCTCGCCCCTCTCCGGTCTAGATCTTGAATCGGTCTCGCCCCCATCCGGTTTAGGTCTTGAATCGGTCTCGCCGCCCTCCGGTCTAGGTCTTGAATCGGTCTCGCCCCCATCCGGTCTAGGTCTTGAATCGGTCTCGCCCCCCATCCTGTCTAGGTCTTGAATCGGTCTCGCCCCCTCCGGTCTAGGTCTTGAATCGGTCTCACCCCCTCCGGTCTAGGTCTTGAATCGGTCTCGCCCCCTCCGGTCTAGGTCTTGAATCGGTCTCGCCCCCTCCGGTCTAGGTCTTGAATTGGTCTCGACCCCTGGTTTAGGTCTTGGATCGGTCTCACCCCCTCTGGTTTAGGTCTTGAATCGGTCCCCCTGGTCTAGGTCTAGAATCGGTCTTGCCCCCTCCGGTCTAGGTCTTGAATCAGTCTCGCCCCCCTCCGGTCTAGGTCTTGAATCGGTCTCGCCCCCTTCCGGTCTAGATCTTGAATCGGTCTCGCCGCCTCCGGTCTAGGTCTTGAATCGGTCTCTCCCCTCCGGTCTAGGTCTTGAATCGGTCTCGCCCCCTCCGGTCTAGATCTTGAATCGGTCTCGCCCCCATCCGGTCTAGGTCTTGGATCGGTCTCACCCCCTCTGGTTTAGGTCTTGAATCGCTCCCCCGGTCTAGGTCTAGAATCGGTCTCGCCCCCTCCAGTCTAGGTCTTGAATTGGTCTCGCCCCCTCTGGTTTAGGTCTTGAATCGGTCTCGCCCCCTCCGGTTTAGGTCTTGAATCGGTCTCGCCCCTCTCCGGTCTTGAATCGGTCTCGCCCCCTCCGGTCTAGGTCTTGAATCGGTCTCGCCCCCTTCTGGTCGTGAATCGGTCTCGCCCCCTCCAGTCTTGAATCGGTCTCGCCCCCGGGCTTGAATCGGTCTCGCCCCCTCCGGTTTAGGTCTTGAATCGGTCTCGCCCCCTCTGGTTTAGGTCTTGAATCGGTCTCGCCCCCTCTGGTTTAGGTCTTGAATCGGTCTCGCACCCCTCTGGTTTAGGTCTTGAATCGGTCTCACCCCTCTGGTTTAGGTCTTGAATCGGTCTCGCCCTCCTCTGGTTTAGGTCTTGAATCGGTCTCACCCCCGGTCTAGGTCTTGAATCGGTCTCGCCCCCCCCGGTCTAGGTCTTGAATCGGTCTCGCCCCCGGTCTTGAATCGGTCTCACCCCCCCGGTCTAGGTCTTGAATCGGTCTCACCCCATCCGGTCTAGGTCTTGAATTGGTCTCGCCACCCTCCGGTCTAGGTCTTGAATCGGTCTCGCCCCCATCCGGTCTAGGTCTTGAATCGGTCTCGCCCCCATCCGGTCTAGGTCTTGAATCGGTCTCGCCCCATCCGGTCTAGGTCTTGAATCGGTCTCGCCCCCCTCCGGTCTAGGTCTTGAATCGGTCTAGCCCCCTCCGGTCTAGGTCTTGAATTGGTCTCGCCCCCTCTGGTTTAGGTCTTGGATCGGTCTCACCCCCTCTGGTTTAGGTCTTGAATCGGTCCCCCGGTCTAGGTCTAGAATCGGTCTCGCCCCCTCTGGTCCAGGTCTTGAATCGGTCTCGCCCCCTCCGGTCTAGGTCTTGAATCGATCTCGCACCCTCCGGTCTTGAATCGGTCTCACCCCCGGTCTAGGTCTAGAATCGGTCTCGCCCCCTCTGGTCCAGGTCTTGAATCGGTCTCGCCCCCTCCGGTCTAGGTCTTGAATCGGTCTCTCCCCCTCCGGTCTAGGTCTTGAATCGGTCTCGCCCCCTCCGGTCTAGATCTTGAATCGGTCTCGCCCCCATCCGGTCTAGGTCTTGAATCGGTCTCGCCCCCTCTGGTTTAGGTCTTGGATCGGTCTCACCCCCTCTGGTTTAGGTCTTGAATCGGTCCCCCGGTCTAGGTCTAGAATCGGTCTCGCCCCCTCTGGTCCAGGTCTTGAATCGGTCTCGCCCCCTCCGGTCTAGGTCTTGAATCGATCTCGCACCCCTCCGGTCTTGAATCGGTCTCACCCCCTCTGGTTTAGGTCTTGAATCGGTCTCACCCCCCGGTCTAGGTCATGGATCGGTCTTGCTTTAGGTAGACACGAAAACAACACTGTTGTCTTGACAACCTCATATGGTCACATGGCTGGCAAGACAGCACAAACAGATGTGAGACCGGGCTAGGACTATCTGTCTAAGGTATCCTAAAATCCTTTAACACATGGCATGTTCCTATCTCCAAATGGCATGATATGAGATGATATGACATTATAACTTAAGACGGTGATTGATATATGGAAAGTTCTCACAGGTAGTGGGTGAGTGAAACCGGACAATGAAAGGCTCTCTGGAGAAAACCTCAGTGTCGTTATTCGTCCCCTCTCCTCCCTCTAGCTCAGGATACTGGCAATGCTCTCGGACCTGCAGCACATCTTTCCTAGAGATGATTCAAGCCAATTAATCAATCAACCAACCAACCAATCAAACGAGAGAGAGTATACTAGAAATTAGGAGTGCTGCAGTGTTTTAAAGATTCTTATCTAAAATGTAAAGTTTAATGTAAAGCCTGTGTAAAAATGTAACAGCTTACTTGTAAATGTAGACATATTGCTCTTTGTAGGTTTTCTTCCCCAGTCTCTTACTCTCCACGTAGGAGTATGCATGCGATTTGTCAAAGCTGATGGTGGAATGACAAACAGACATCAGGTGACGATTAGAACCCTAACCGTGATAAGACTTCATCCGTACATACTGTACATATCTTATAAAGGATTCATTCTGTACCTGTTAAGATCCTGTTATGTACCTGTTAAGATCCTGTTAAGATCCTGTTATGTACCTGTTAAGATCCTGTTAAGATCCTGTTAAGATCCTGTTAAGATCCTGTTATGTACCTGTTAAGATCCTGTTGTGTACCTGTTAAGCTCCTGTTATGTACCTGTTAAGATCCTGTTATGTACCTGTTAAGATCCTGTTAAGATCCTGTTGTGTACCTGTTAAGCTCCTGTTATGTACCTGTTAAGATCCTGTTATGTACCTGTTAAGATCCTGTTAAGATCCTGTTGTGTACCTGTTAAGCTCCTGTTATGTACCTGTTAAGATCCTGTTATGTACCTGTTAAGATCCTGTTAAGATCCTGTTATGTACCTGTTAAGATCCTGTTAAGATCCTGTTATGTACCTGTTAAGATCCTGTTGTGTACCTGTTAAGCTCCTGTTATGTACCTGTTAAGATCCTGTTATGTACCTGTTAAGATCCTGTTGTGTACCTGTTAAGCTCCTGTTATGTACCTGTTAAGATCCTGTTATGTACCTGTTAAGATCCTGTTAAGATCCTGTTGTGTACCTGTTAAGATCCTGTTGTGTACCTGTTAAGATCCTGTTATGTACCTGTTAAGCTCCTGTTATGTACCTGTTAAGATCCTGTTAAGATCCTGTTATGTACCTGTTAAGATCCTGTTGTGTACCTGTTAAGATCCTGTTATGTACCTGTTAAGCTCCGTTATGTACCTGTTAAGATCCTGTTAAGATCCTGTTGTGTACCTGTTAAGATCCTGTTGTGTACCTGTTAAGATCCTGTTGTGTACCTGTTAAGATCCTTCACCAGTGTAGGTATGGCTTCACCTTTTGCATCTCGAACCTCCTGGATCAAACACAGGTCACAGCGAGCAAGAATCTGGGAAGGGGAGGGAAACAGCTTTTGGTTATATTGTTGGATATCAAAAATACCATAATAATGAACACAGAATAGTTGTGACCAGAGTTCGTGAGCCGAGATGAGCAGTTGGAAATCAGGCTCATCGCTCATGATGCTTCATGTATTTTCCTACCGCTCCAAGCATCCACAGGGGGATTAGTGCCTTTGAATTCGTTTTTAGAATTCGTATTTAGAAACACGAGTTTGACCAGTCTGTAGCTTCAGACTCATGCGATGGCGCTTGGAGAGCCGGTGTTGTGCTGAAAATCTCCCCCCTGACAGAATTCTGTCCACCCCCCTTCGCGTGAACGCGCACGAACTCAATTCTTCATTGCTTCGACTTGCTTGCAAATTGAGATTTCTGATCACGTTAGGCTGCGTTTCATTTTTTAGTCGGTGTGATCGCGGGGAGGCACTAGTAATGTCTGCAGTTTTCGGTTTGGCTATTTGCTTCAAGTGTATTAGTCTATAAATATAAATGCGTCATCTCAGCCAAAATTCGTCATCTCTCCCATGTCTTATTGTTCTGAAATGTTTATTGCTTGCCTACATTTTACTCCATCCTCTATGTTTAATATAACACACATACATTCATTATTAATTTCGGTTGCCTATTTTTGGCTGAGATGACGTGAAGTTCGTTCTATTTTAAAGTATTTGACTCGGATGTGTGCCACAAAAAGAACTTGACTCTAGTCACAAAATTAAGGAAATTAGAAGGGGGGAGGAAAATAAAATGAAACGCAGCCTAACGTGAACAGAAATCTCAATTAGCAAGCAAGTCGCAGCAATGAAGAATTGCGTGCGTGTGCGTTCACACGAAGGTGAGGGGGGATTCTGGCAGGGGGGAGATTTTCGGCACAAATCAAATCAAATCAAATCAAATTTTATTTGTCACATACACATGGTTAGCAGATGTTAATGCCAGTGTAGCGAAATGCTTGTGCTTCTAGTTCCGACAATGCAGTAATAACGAACAAGTAATCTAACTAACAATTCCAAAAAACTACTGTCTTATACACAGTGTAAGGGGATAAAGAATATGTACATAAGGATATATGAATGAGTGATGGTACAGAGCAGCATAGGCAAGATACAGTAGATGATATCGAGTACAGTATATACATATGAGATGAGTATGTAAACCAAGTGGCATAGTTAAAGTGGCTAGTGATACATGTATTACATAAGGATGCAGTCGATGATATAGAGTACAGTATATAGGTATACATATGAGATGAATAATGTAGGGTATGCAACATTATATAAGGTAGCATTGTTTAAAGTGGCTAGTGATATATTTACATCATTTCCCATCAATTCCCATTATTAAAGTGGCTAGTGATATATTTACATCATTTCCCATCAATTCCCATTATTAAAGTGGCTAGTGATATATTTACATCATTTCCCATCAATTCCCATTATTAAAGTGGCTAGTGATATATTTACATCATTTCCCATCAATTCCCATTATTAAAGTGGCTAGTGATATATTTACATCATTTCCCATCAATTCCCATTATTAAAGTGGCTAGTGATATATTTACATCATTTCCCATCAATTCCCATTATTAAAGTGGCTAGTGATATATTTACATCATTTCCCATCAATTCCCATTATTAAAGTGGCTAGTGATATATTTACATCATTTCCCATCAATTCCCATTATTAAAGTGGCTAGTGATATATTTACATCCTTTCCCATCAATTCCCATTATTAAAGTGGCTAGTGATATATTTACATCATTTCCCATCAATTCCCATTATTAAAGTGGCTAGTGATATATTTACATCATTTCCCATCAATTCCCATTATTAAAGTGGCTAGTGATATATTTACATCATTTCCCATCAATTCCCATTATTAAAGTGGCTAGTGATATATTTACATCATTTCCCATCAATTCCCATTATTAAAGTCAACAGCAGAGAACTTTCTCTCCACACCTGCAGAGCCACTGGGGATGCTAAACAGCCGTTTGGCCAGTCTTGCCAGGCTAGGCAGAGATGCAGAGTTGTTTCTACACATTTTTATAGGTAGGCCTAAAGGTTTTTAGACAAAATAACCCAATCAAAACGGAAAGCTCCTTGAACGTGGGAATATACCTGGGCCAAAATCAATTATGGCCTATTGTTTAGATAATAGAACAAAAATGAACGAAACACAGTGGTCGCCAATCGACTGGTCGATATTTAAGGCATCCTAGTCGAACACCAAATATTTCTGTAGAAAAGCCAACGAAAGATAAAGGCTTTTGAGCTCAACTAAAGGCTGTTTAGTTGTAGTTTTCTAGCAGTCTAGTTGTTTAGTAGTAGCTGTCTAGTTGTTTAGTAGTAGCTGTCTAGTTTAGTTGTTTAGTAGTAGCAGTCTAGTTGTTTAGTTGAGGCTGTCTAGTTGTTTAGTAGTAGCTGTCTAGTTGTAGCTGTCTAGTTTAGTAGTTTAGTTGTAGCTGTTTAGTTGTTTAGTAGTAGTTGTCTAGTTGTTTAGTAGTAGCTGTCTAGTTGTTTACTAGTAGCTGTTTAGTTGTAGCTGTCTAGTTTAGTAGTTTAGTCTAGTTGTTTAGTAGTACCTGTCTAGTTTAGTTGTTTAGTTGTAGCTGTTTAGTTGTTTAGTAGTAGCAGTCTAGTTGTTTAGTTGAGGCCGTCTAGTTGTTTAGTAGTAGCTGTCTAGTTGTTTAGTAGTAGCTGTTTAGTTGTTTAGTAGTAGCTGTTTAGTTGTAGCTGTCTAGTTGTTTAGTAGTAGCTGTCTAGTTTAGTTTAGTAGTAGCTGTCTAGTTGTTTAGTAGTAGTTGTTTAGTAGTAGCTGTTTAGTTGTTTAGTAGTAGCTGTTTAGTTGTAGCTGTCTAGTTGTTTAGTAGTAGTTGTTTAGTAGTAGCTGTTTAGTTGTTTAGTAGTAGCTGTTTAGTTGTAGCTGTCTAGTTGTTTAGTAGTAGCTGTCTAGTTTAGTTTAGTAGTAGCTGTCTAGTTGTTTAGTAGTAGTTGTTTAGTAGCAGCTGTCTGGTTGTTTAGTAGTAGTTGTTTAGTAGTAGCTGTTTAGTTGTTTAGTAGTAGCTGTTTAGTTGTAGCTGTCTAGTTGTTTAGTAGTACCTGTCTAGTTTAGTTGTTTAGTAGTAGCTGTCTGGTTGTTTAGTAGTAGCTGTCTAGTTGTTTAGTAGTAGCTGTCTAGTTGTTTAGTAGTAGCTGTCTGGTTGTTTAGTAGTAGCTGTCTAGTTGTTTAGTAGTAGTTGTTTAGTAGTAGCTGTCTAGTTGTTTAGTAGTAGTTGTTTAGTAGTAGCTGTCTAGTTGTTTAGTAGTAGCTGTTTAGTTGTAGCTGTCTAGTTGTTTAGTAGTACCTGTCTAGTCTAGTTGTTTAGTAGTAGCTGTTTAGTTGTTTAGTAGTAGCTGTCTGGTTGTTTAGTAGTAGCTGTCTAGTTGTTTAGTAGTAGCTGTCTAGTTGTTTAGTAGTAGCTGTCTGGTTGTTTAGTAGTAGCTGTCTAGTTGTTTAGTAGTACCTGTCTAGTTTAGTTGTTTAGTTGTAGCTGTTTAGTTGTTTAGTAGTAGCAGTCTAGTTGTTTAGTAGTACCTGTCTAGTTTAGTTGTTTAGTTGTAGCTGTTTAGTTGTTTAGTAGTAGCAGTCTAGTTGTTTAGTTGAGGCTGTCTAGTTGTTTAGTAGTAGCTGTCTAGTTGTTTAGTAGTAGCTGTTTAGTTGTTTAGTAGTAGCTGTTTAGTTGTAGCTGTCTAGTTGTTTAGTAGTAGCTGTCTAGTTTAGTTGTTTAGTAGTAGCTGTCTAGTTGTTTAGTAGTAGTTGTTTAGTAGCAGCTGTCTGGTTGTTTAGTAGTAGTTGTTTAGTAGTAGCTGTCTGGTTGTTTAGTAGTAGCTGTCTAGTTGTTTAGTAGTAGCTGTCTAGTTGTTTAGTACTAGCTGCTTAGTAGTAGCTGTCTAGGTGTTTAGTAGTAGCTGTGTGGTTGTTTAGTACTAGTTTAGTTGTTTAGTAGTAGCTGTGTGGTTGTTTCGTACTAGTTTAGTTGTTTGGTAGTAGCTGTCTGTTAC